>NW_012102743.1:1071955-1109324 GCF_000951045.1 Mandrillus leucophaeus | reverse complement strand
GTCTCAATCTCCTGACCTCGTGATCCACCCACCTCAGCCTCCCAAAGTGCTGGGATTACAGGCGTGAGCCACCGCACCCGGCTGTGCATGTACACATTTTTTAAAGGCAGGAAACCACATGTAACAATCAGTCAACTGTTATATTTGGCAGAGTCTGTTTTTTAAAATGTGTTTAGTTAACCTGTTAAATAAATTTAACATTGAAAGAGTTTTATAAAAATTATTTCTGATTGGAAAAAAAGACTTTTGGTAGGAAAAAAAATATTAAAGAAAGTAAGACCACAGTATTTATAATGCAAATATTATAAAAGGCCATAAAATTCCTGAAGTCATATTGTGTATTTGTAATGGATCTATACCGTAAATGTAGGTAAGGCTGAGGAAAATACATTCATTTGTTTTTTAAAAAAATACTGACTCAAGTTTCTTCCCACATCCAGCGATGATAATGAGAAGGTATCATCTTTTTGGTATAAAAGCCAAACTGCTTTTATAAGATTTTCTGCTTGCTATAGGTAGCACCTAAAGTCATATCTGAGTTTCTGATAAAGAGGTGTCAGTGTTTTAATGAACTGACATATCAATCAAAGTAACAAACTAAAACTATACATACACACCACACACACACACCTTGTACCTTCATTTATTTTTATTTTTTGAGACAGGATCTCGCTGTGTTGCCCAGGCGGGAGTGGTGTAGTGGTATGGTCATGGTTTACTGCAGCCTTGACCTGCTGGGCTTAAGTGATCCTCCCACCTCAGCCTCCTGAGTAGCTGGGATTACAGGCCCACACCACCATGCACAGCTTGTTTTTAAAATTTTTTTGTAGGACGAGTTCTCATTATGTTGCCCAGACTGGTCTTATTTTATCTTCTTAATACTACAAGATATACCCATAATGTTGCATTAGAAATGCATGTTGGATCCTAGAACTTGCCATAAACCAAACCTGAAGAGGAATGGTTTGTACATTTCCTTTTAAACGTTTCCATACACTTTGTGTGTCACTTAGGATTTGCTTTACTCATGCATTTATCCTTGCAGGCCCTCATGACACCCGAGTGTCAGGAATGTTACAGGCTTGTGTTGTGTGGCATCTGCTCATTCCCCCATCTCCATATGTGCTTCCTATTCTGACTCTGTACTCTTCTCTTGTTTTTCTTTCTCTGCAGTACAGCTGTCCCTTGGTATTTAAAAGGGCTTGGTTCCAGGGCCCCCACTGATACCAAAATCCATGGATGCTCAAGCCACTGATAGAACACAGCATAGTATTTACATATAACATATGCATATCCTCCTGTATACATTGAATCATCCCTACATGACTCATAATATGTAATACTATATAAATGACATGTAAATGGTTACTCTATAGTGTTGTTTTATTTGTATTATTTGTTTTTGTATGCTTTTTATTTTTTCAAATATTTTTGATCTGCAGTTGATTGAATTCACAGATGTGAAACCCATGGATACAGAGGGCTGGGCCCACGGTACTTTATTTGGCTTTCAGGAACCCCTTCATTCATCCATTTCTGCTCATTTTTCTTCTCCCTACTTTTCCACTCTATAGTAATATCCCCGACTTTCTCCTCTCCTCACCCTCTCACTGTCCCTGGCTCATTTTCTCCATTCTCTTATAATGCCTTCACTAGATGTCAGCTCCACCAGGCATCTTCCCTGATAGCCTTGTCTACCCATCCCTGTGCAGTGAGGCCTAGGTGTGTGTGTGTGTCCTGAGAGTGAAGCCTCCAGTTCACTCCTTAAGACCTCTTTAAGAGCAAGAACTATGTGGAGAGATCCTCTTTTTAAAATGTTTTTACTCTTGTGCTTTTTTTTCTAAACTTCACTTTGACTGCTTTGACATGTTTTACCATCTTAAGTTATCTACTTTCTGTTACTGAACACCAGGGGTTTGGTCTAGGTTCTAGCTCACTGCACAGAAAGCCAATCACTGAGACTACAAGTATTGCCAAGGAAGAAGGCTTTAATTGGGTGCTAGGGCCAAGGAGATGGGAGCTCAGTCTCAAATCCACTTCCCTGATGGACTAAAACTACGGGTTTATGTAACAGGGAAGAAATGTAACAATGTGTAAGAAAACAAGAGCAAAGGAGGGACAGGGAAGCAATCATGATGAATCAGGGATCAGCATCTCATGTCAGGATGTAGTGATCTGGTGAGTTTCAGTTCTTTGATACTTTTTTTTAAGAGGCCTGAAGGTCATTTCCTGAGACAGGAACTCAGATAAGACAAATGTTAAGTTTCAAGCTTTAAGATCAGAAATGTCAGAAATGTCACTCATGCCTGTAATCCCAGCACTTTGGGAGGCTAAGGCGGGCGGATCACAAGGTCAGGAGATTGAGTGGTGAAACCCCATCTCTACAAAACATACAAAACATTAGTCGGGCATGGTGGCGGGCACCTGTAGTCCCAGCTACTTGGGAGGCTGAGGTAGGAGAATGGTGTGAACCCAGGAGGTGGAGCTTGCAGTGAGGCTAGATTGAAACACTGCACTCCAGCCTGGGCAACAGAGTGAGACTCTGTCTCAAAAAAAAAGAAAAAAAGAAAAATACATTTCTAATTTTCTAAGTTCTTGTATGAGGAAACTCAAAGCATATGAATTTCTAAGTTTTCCTTTATGTCTCCTTGAAATATTAAAGAATTCTTTCTCACTAAAAACATTAATGCCTGTAGCATTTTTAAAATAAGAAAGGAAATAAAGTGCCCTGGGTAATTCTGCTGAAAGTAATTTATTGAACATCATCACACGCACAGAGTTTTATCTATCGATCTCTTTTCAGGACTACAGGCAGCTGTTTCTTTGGGGGTAACTATTTATTCATGTGTATTAGCAATGTTACTCTTGGGTCTTTATAGTAATTCTGACTGTTCCAAAAAGGTTCAGAGAGGATTAGCTCATAAAAACCTTCAGAACACATTGTAAATGGAAAGGGAGAGCCCATTTAAAAAGCTCATATCCACTTTGACCAACTACATGTTGTAGATTTTCTCATCCCAACAGTAATTCCTTAGATTAGACATTTATGGGGAAAGACTAAAGGTGGAAATGGCCCTACAAGCAAATGGCCCACACCCTCTTTAGGCTGATGAACCAAGACAGGAGGAGCTCCCAGAAAGGGCTCTTTATAGGTGGTGTCTTCGGCTCAAACCTACTCCTTCCTATTCAGAGCCAGGGGACATGATTGCACTATTTGTGGCCTTGTTGCTGAACCCCCAGCAGCAGAGATTATCTGTGTCCCTCTTCCCATTTATCTCAAAGATGAAAACAAAAAAAACACACAAAGAATAAAGGGCAAAGCAGAACAAACCCATGCTATGTGAGATAAGAACCTGAGCTCCAAAGAAGGGTTTTGGGGAAAGCAGTAGACATAGGCCACTTGGAACCGACATTAGTTTTCTCTTCTGGGAATTGAGGACTCTGTATTTACCAGCACCTTCTATCTCATATAGTCACCCTGTGGATCACATGAAAAGTCCTCTGTAAAAGTTCCCTCAGAAAAAAACATACAAAATGTCCAAAACCAAACTTTCTTGTTGTTACCGGCCACATCTCTAGAATAAAATATGAAAAACTTGATCTTTTTATGCAAATGTGAAGGCAACCTCTTAATGCAAATTGAAAACTCAAATCTGAAAATACTGAAGGAGGATTAATATATTTTTTAGAAGTCTGAAGGAGGATTCATATTTTTTTAGAAGTCTGGCATGAGATATGTAGTACAGCTAATCTTATTCATAATATCTTTAAGAAAAAGAAGATTCGTTTTTTTTAATGCTTGGCACTTTCTATAACTATTGATTTGATCTTTTAAAATTAGTTTCCAATATAAAAACCCTCCACCCCTGGCAGCAATGAACTAAACTCTTATAAGAATTTCTTTAAGAAATTACATTATCACATATTTACTGACCAGAGTTTTATCCCAGTGGAAAAATGCTCTAGGAAGTTAATTACTTAAAGACTAGGAAGATAGGGAAATTGTAGCTTTTCCCAGAATGACCTTTGTGGACTACTTTTTAAAAAAGAATTTGAATTTCTTTCCAAACACAGATGAGGGCCTGACTAACCCTCAGTTTCAGCTGTATAAACATTGAACTTTCAAATGTCTTAGAAAATAAGACCAAAACTTTTCACAACCAGTGTAAAACCTGAATAATTATAATTATATTGTTGATTATTTCCCTTATGGGAAGTAATCTGCTTCTTTCCCCAAAAAGGCAAAGATTATTTTATTTCTTAGTTTTTATGATGTGAGTGTAAGAAACATTTTAGTAAACAAAACAATGTTTATCATATATGTATTTGTCTATATATATGTGTGTGTTTAAAATACATAAAATTATATATAAATATATTTCAGATTTTAAATTCATATATATTTATACATTTTGACATGCTTTAACTCAAGAGAAGCCTATAGTTTCTAATTACCTGTGAGTATAATCTTCACTGAGGCCTTATTACAAAGTATTCCATTTTGTAATAAACACCATGACATACTTACAACTTTGTACATGAGGGGAAAAAAATTGAGCCTTCTTTTAGCACAGACCATAGAATAAACCTGATTACCAAAACCCTGTTGCTTTTTTGATTTGTATTTCTCACTATTATTTATTAATAGCTAGCTACATTTTTGGACCAGCTGAATAAAATAATTGAGCAGAATTGGTAGTAGTAACAGGCTGACAATTTATTCACTGTGTTGAGGGAGAGATTATAAAATTTTCTATAGGGTTCATAATTGATTTAGTAACAATTTAAAATACGTACTCTTAGTTTTCCCAAGTAATTCCATATCTAAGAGCTTGGTGGCCCTTCTAACGAAGATCCCTTCCGTTAAGAGTGCACAAAGTGAATTTCAGTCCTCTACACACTTGAAGCAAGCTAGACCAGATGAGGGAAGTGGCAGATTTTACCCAATTTCACACACGAGGAAATGATTTAAAACCACTTCATAAACTGCTGCATAGAAATCAGCATTTGAGTTTTTTCCTGGACACTTGTTCTAGGTTTACATTTGTCATCAGCTGTTAATGCTAACTTACTCTCCAAACTGAAATCTGTCAAAGACAAAATAATCAGAGAATTGGCCAGAATCAACTAGATGAGGGATCTTTATAGTCTCACTAATACTCTGTGTTCTGAGAGGAGTGTATATTTCCGAGGTTTGTTTGCTGCTTTGCTTGCTTTTAATGCCAGAAGAGGAAAGAAAGGGCAGTAGCTTTTCTGATAGAATTTTATGAGTTTATATTTTAGAAACACATTTACTGTTTAATATATTAATAAAATTCCCACTGTCAACTAGGCCCTGCCAAAATAAACATATAGGAAGATATTGTAAAAGTAATTTATTTAATTTCCCTGCTCATATAATTATCTACTAACTTCAAAACAAAGGTAAGTGTAAGTATGTGCGGACATTAAACTCTTATCCTCACCAGTAAATATCTTCCTTTTGACCTTACAGTTTGAGTCCAAGAATCTGGAAATAGTAGAGTTCTAGTGACAATATTTCATTAGAATTAATCTAAGTAATTATTATGACAATAGTCAGCTTCTTATTTGATGTCGCATTAAATAGAAACAGTTAATAAATGCAAACTGGATCATAGGTAGTAGTTTGAACTCTATAGCATACAGGAGAGAAGGGGTGTGACTACTTTCCAAGTCTAGTCACAAAATAGTGATCATTTTTTAAAAGCACAGACTTGTTCAAAGACTTCATATCTGATGGAATTCAATCTGTTTCCTTATCTGAAAGTGGGTGGATTTTGTTCTTATCGTTTGTATTCTTTCATATCATCTCGTTCGTGTTTTATCACACAGAGGGTTAAGCTGAATCTGTTAGAATATGTTTTCCTCTAGGACGCACTTGAGCTGGGACTAGAACCCAGATTTGAAATTCTACCCTGAGGCTTGGCTGGCACTCATTATTTCATTCAAAGTCATATATTTGTAACAATTTAAGTAGTTAGATTTTCAGTGATGAAAGATTATTTAATAGGCTCCAGGTTACAGCAGTATTTTCCTAGTTATCTTCTTCTATGCAGTCTTCAGAAGAGATTGGGAGCATGGTTGATTCAAATAACTACCTAAGGGTTAAATATTATGTGTGGGCTCAGACCCCTGGTCAAGTGTTGGGGAAAATTTTTATTGATTTAAGTAGGTGTTATAGCTCAGTAACAAATGGCCCTATGTTTGGCAAGAAAAGCAGATATGGAAACTCTACTCACAGCCAAATCTACAATAATAAAATAATTGGTTCACGTAAAAGGAAATGGTTTTGACAGATTTACACTCTTGGGGTATGTTAGAATTCCACCAAAACTCAGGATTCAAGTGCATTTTTATCTCAAAGTGGAAGAATCTGACACTGAAAGTGGAAAGCATTTTCTATAAAGCAAATGCTATTGACACGGTCACTCTTTCACCCATTGCATTCTCTACGAGTTGTGTTAGGTAGTTCTGATGTGTCCTATTGTCACTCTTTACCTTCTCTACTCCATTTAGATTTAGATGTAGAACAACCCAAAGAAGAAAAGAAAGAATGCTACTATAATCTCAATGACGCCAGTCTCTGTGATAATGTGTTGGCCCCCAATGTCACGAAACAAGAATGCTGCTGTACATCGGGTGCGGGATGGGGAGATAACTGTGAAATCTTCCCCTGCCCGGTCTTGGGAACTGGTAAGAATCTGCTGAGTTGTCGAGTCACACTTGTGTTTGGTCATATGGTATCCCTGGGCCTTGAAATGATGACACTCACTCCCACAGCCAACTCAAGGCGACTTACCATATAGTGAGTTTCATTCAGTGCTAGAGCCAGCACCCGCATCCCATCTTAATATGAATCCTTGAACTTCTCTTCATCAGAGTGTACTGTGACACTCAGGTTCTGTGTGATATTTTAGCAGAAAGTTAATTCAGTTTTATTCCACTTTAAAATTAAAATCAGTCTTTGCTGCTAATAATGATACAGCATTATTCGTAACTAAAGTTTGTGTATTGAAGCTAAGATTTTGTGTAATTGATTTTTATTAAACCTTTAAGAAACTGGACATCACAGTCATGGAAAAATAATAGTTGTAATATCAAGTAAAGCCTGAGTAAGAAAATATGAGTGAACTTGGAGGTTTTTTTAATTAAAAAGTGTAAGAAAATCTATGAAGTCATTAGATTTCTTTGCACTTAATCCATAATTTTTTGAGATTGTACTAAATTTATTTGCTGGAATTGCCTTAAAGTTACCGAGTCTGAGAAAGCAAAACTGAACTTGAAACATGCATTCATGGAAGATGTTGATTCTTTTTTTTTTTTCTTTTCAACTTATTTCTTTTCTTGGTTTTGTCTCTTCTAAAATCAGCTGAGTTCACTGAGATGTGTCCCAAAGGGAAAGGTTTTGTGCCTGCTGGAGAATCCTCTTCCGAAGCTGGTGGTGAGAACTATAAAGGTCAGAATCAAGTGGAAACAAATTTTCAACACATTGTGTACATGTGAGATACTCAAGTGAATGCATGGCTTGGGTTTCACAGAATTAGAGTTCTTTTTAGTCATGAAAACTGATTACAAAGTCCTTAATTCTACCATTAAAAGAAAGTCCCCATGGACTTGGAGTCAGAACACAAACTGTATGATGCTGGGAAGTAGACATCGGGAGGTGAACTTCTGAGTTTCTGTCTCTTCATCCCTGAGATAGGAATAATTTCTCAAAGGTTGTGATAAGGATTAAATAAGATAATATATCTGGAAGTACTTAACAAATTCTGTACCTAGTAGATACTTACTAAATATTTTATTCTAGATGCTTAATAGAAATCATATAAATTATGATCATATAAATTTGACCACTATTTGTCTTTATGGTCATCAACAAAGCTAAGGTTCTTGTATTTTTAGACTTTATCCTACTGTTGTGGGGCCTTTTACCAGTGGCCACAAGTTCATAATGAGAAATGGAAGAGAAGACAACCAGAGTAGACATGTTTTATATATTTAATGCTACTATTATATAATTCTAAAATAAATGTGCAGCCTTTTAATTTTGGGGAATATCCACATGTATGAATATTTCCTCATTAACCACTCACTTTTGACATTTTCATGATAGAGATATTACCTTTTATATACGAAGTGATTTTTTTCCTTTATAGTTTAATACTGAAGACTGCTAAGTAGCTGGGAAACAGACTATAAAATCATTTTTATTGTCAATTTTTGGAAAACTAGTGTTTGAATAATATGGTATAATTCAGTAGCTGGATAAGAAATTCCATTTGTGTTTTTTTAAATACATCTATGATTTGGTCCAATTACATAACGAGAAGACTTGGTTTATAATACATGTTGAATGGTTTCCAAATTCACAAATATACATTACTATGTTTTTGCAGGGATGTAGTTAAATCTCACTTCATATTAAGGTATAGAGCTCTCCTTTCACCATAAATTCATCTTCTCTTTTATATGAAAATAAATTCCTCCTCTTCCTATTTTAGCAGTGCTGTTAATGGTTGGAAGAAGATTGGATTTAGATCCAACCAGCCATATGTTCTAGGCTTGGCTTTGCCATTTTCCATCTGTGTAACTTTAAGCAAATCCTCTACGGAGTCTTCAGGTTGTAAAATGAGGAATAGATGACATTAGCTCAAAAATGCTAGAACTAATGCTAATAATAGCAGTAAAAGCAACAGATAATACTTTTGAGTATTTGCTTATGCCAGAGTATATACTGAGTCCTATCCGTGGATTATCTCATTTCATCCTTCCACTCTTATTAGGTAGGTGTTCCTATTGTCTCTAATTTATCACTGAGTAAACTGAGATAGCAAAGCTATTAATTCTATGGGGGAATGGGTCTGCTAACCCCCTTAGCAACTTGTGCTTTCTTTTATCAAGAAAGACTTGCATTCAAGTTCCACCAAACCTTCTTGGAAACTTTCTACATCTCAACTAGTGAATGGGCCAGAATATACATTACAGAACACATTTCTTAAAAGGTATATATCCTTCTGTTGATGCCACTGTGGAACCATAGACCATTTCATCAAATATGAGGTAGCATCTCAGAAACCATATTTACAAATACACTTCTCCAATAATGGTTTGGCCATTGCTTCTCAAATATCACAGACAAACTACATCTGTTTATGTTTTTTTGCCTGCCAATTAGGCCTTATTTTAAGAATATTATATTGCTGTTTCTGTAGGATTCTTTGGAATATAAATATTATAATATCTAACTTAAAGCCCCAAATCTGGTTATACTCTTTTTAATTGAAAGATCAAACCTAACTTCTTTTTGTATTTCTCAATTTTTTCCCAATAGATGCAGATGAATGCCTACTTTTTGGACAAGAAATCTGTAAAAATGGTTTCTGTTTGAACACTCGGCCTGGGTATGAATGCTACTGTAAGCAAGGGACATACTACGATCCTGTGAAACTGCAGTGCTTTGGTAAGCTTTAAGGGGATATAGTATGGTGTACTGTGAAAATATACACATGGAAAAAATAACTATGCTATGTAGTAAAAACAATTTCCTTGAATCTAAATCATATGTTGAAAAGATGTGTAAATGTTTTAGGGATCTTTTTCTTAAGCACAACTTAAGAAAATAAAAAAAAAGAAACACCTCCATACTACTGTTTGAATGTATTTCAAACAAAGAGTTAATATTCACTGTGGAATTATAATTCAGGCCACTGGTATAACTGAAGCGTTCTTTTGGTCTGTGGCACCTCCTGTTTCATCACTCATACTGTGCAAGTGAGAGCCATTTTAAATACTGACCCAGACCTTAATGCTTAAGCAGAAAACCATATATACTAGGCAGAAAAACATAGCAAAAGGAAATAATTTTAAAAGTTATCGTAAGGAGCCATTTTATCTTAAATTTCTAAGCATATCCTGTTCATGGATGTTTTCTTTCCTTATTTAATGTCGGCAGCCGCAGCAATGTTGTTTTTCAGTCAGAGCAGCTTACATTTTTATAGTCAGAGCCACTCTCTTTTCGATGATAATGTGTGGTTAATTAAAAGCGGCAGCCCCTGGAATCTGGACTAAATAGAGCAATGGGTAAAGTTTGGTAAGTGTATGAGGTACAACTGATGGCTGATTTTCTTTAGTAATATTTTTTTTTCTCCTAAGATATGGATGAATGTCAAGACCCCAGTAGTTGTATTGATGGCCAGTGTGTTAATACAGAGGGCTCTTACAACTGCTTCTGTACTCACCCCATGGTCCTGGATGCATCAGAAAAAAGATGTATAAGACCGGCTGAGTCAAACGGTATGTCTCCAGGAGATGCAAACCTGTGTCCAAATAAATATCAGAAGGTTTTCCTTTTAACTAAAATTGTGAACCACTGGAAAATGGAAAAAATGAATTCCTTGGGTATTTTGAAATAACTAAAATGAGATACTTACAGAAATAATAATAAGATGCATATCATCAGTATGCAAGAGATTTAATAGCCTGGACATACTCATTAAGTATGGACCATGGAGCAGCTGAGCAGATGGCAGGGTTGTTCCATGGCTGAGGGTTCATCATCCCTAACCTGCAAAGGCAGCTGAGGGAAATGTAATTCAGGGAAAGATAATTAGGTGTGCTCAGCAGAGTGGAGGGAGTGGATAAGGCTCAGCAGAGCAGAGGGTGGAGTTCAACAAGGTGGTGGAGAACCCAGAAGTCCACTGACAGAAACTCCTGTCATCCCTGATGCTACTGATAATTGGCAAAAAGCCGCTGATAATTGGCATCATCCATCATTCGCCTCAGGAGACTGCTTTGGATGAAGTCAGTTGAAAGGTAGGAATTAAAGACTTTAGGATGAAGTGTCACTGGTCCAGAGCTTTGGCAGGTTAAATGGATGAGAAGGCATGAATTCAATAACTGGTATGTGGAAAGAAATGGTAGGGTTTGACAGGAGTAAATGAAAAAGTGAAGATTAGAAGAGTGAGAAGCCCATCAGGCTTATGACGGACAGGCAAAATAGTGGGCATTGTATATAACAGTAGGAAGCTGTAGAGAGAAGTATTGTGTTGGGACCGGATGGGCAGGTGGAATTTCAGCTGATGGAATGACATCCAGTTGCAGATGACAGAGAATTGATCCATTCAAAGACCAGACTGGATTCAGACTTTTACTTGGAAGTCACTCTTAGAAATAGAGATGGAAGCTTGGAGACTTACTGGCTTCCAACACAGTGTTTATAAATAGGAATAACTGTGCAATTTTCATGGAACTATGTTTTCCCTTTCAGAACAAATAGAAGAAACTGATGTCTACCAAGATTTGTGCTGGGAACATCTGAGTGATGAGTACGTGTGTAGCCGGCCTCTTGTGGGCAAGCAGACGACGTACACTGAGTGCTGCTGTCTGTATGGAGAGGCCTGGGGCATGCAGTGTGCCCTCTGCCCCATGAAGGATTCAGGTGAGCCCATATCCAGTTCCTTCTGCAGGAGGCCTTTGGGGACATGTTCATCTCACCTCCTTTGCATCCTGACGTTTCTCTTGCATATCTTCGCCTTCATTCGTGATATCTTACTTTCATTACGTGTGTGTGTGTGTGTGTGTGTGTGTGTGTGTGTGTGTAGGGCAGGATTGCATAAACATTTCGCTCCTGGTTTACCTCCACTCCCGACCCTGTCATTAATTTTTGAAACCCTCATTCCATTTCCCCAGTGAATGATAAATGACCCAAAGAAACATAACTTAGCAATCAGTGGCATAGGCTTAGAATTTATATTTCCTGGCAGTTCATTTTTTACTACAATTCTTCTCATTCCTAACAGTTTCTACTTAGACCAAAACATATATTAGAGATGGTAGAAAATCACTGTAGGTCAAAGTCCAAATTTTCATGTCAACCTCTGTATATGGAGATATAAGAAACGGGTTAGAACAAAAAGGGAAGGGTTTAGAAAGTAATCGAAGAAATATTTCAACAAATCTCCTTTCCTTTCAAGTTCTAGATCTATCTGGGTTTAAACCTTTGGCCAACTGGAAAAGATGAAACAGGCTAAGCTCCCAGTTTCATCCCCTCTCCCAGTTTGGAGGAGGCCTGGAAGGTGCTGGCTTCGTGCTTCCTGGCTGGGCTGTCTGGTGACCGTTGAGTGGTGCACTGACTGCCAATTTCCCTCTTTACCATCATAGCACCTTCTCATTAAAGGAAAGCACTTGAAAGTGTTCAGTATATCCTTTTGTAAAGTTGACTTGTTAAAGCCAGAAGGATCATGTGCAAGTAGAAAGCAAAGGAGTTTATTATAAATATATTCTCAGAACAGTCGAGAGGGGAAAAATTGCTTGAAAAGAGGAAATGCATTAATTTTTAGTGAATTCATTTAGAATATTTCTTTCAAACTATATAATAAATTAGCTTTGCAGCTTAGAAATAACTGAAAACCAATGTAGCATGAAAGAGAAAATAATTGGGAATTCCCGTAAGAAGAAAATGAATAGCCAAGGATAAAGAGCAAATACACAAAGCACTAGATGGCAATGATAGCAGCCCAGAATTGGAGAGAGGGCAGGTCTGGGGCCAGATGGCGCTGAGTCTAGAATCCAGCACTGCCATAGCAGCTGCATGACCGGGGAAAAAAACTTCACCCTGTACAGCTCATTTGTAAAATGGTGGCGTCTACATCTGTCTTGGGTTGTTGCAAGGGCTGGGAGGATGTAGGTAGAGCAGGGGGCTAATTACTAGCTTTACTGGTTGTTTCGGGCCCTGGAAGCAGATGCCACGGGGAGACAAAAGTGAAATCACTAAGTTAATGTGAGTTCAGTGAGGCTTTTGAGTCATTTTCTCACAATGCTATACTACCTCAAATCTTTTTTACTTATGCAGTGGTTTTTCATTGTCTAATTTTTTCCACAAATCACACGTATTCCTCCTAAAGTATTAAAATAGTCAAAGAGGTTATATTCCCCTCCGCCTACGCCATCACAGTTGAACTCGGCTCCTTAAAGACACTCACTTTTGACAGTTGGGTTTTATCATCCTAGCATTTTCCTACACTTTAATTATCATTATGTATTTATATTAGTCATTGCTGTATATTAATATATTTATATCCAATAGTGTTTATAACTGAAGTCTGTATCATTAATCTAAGCTACACTTTGCTTTATATTTTGCACTTCAGCGTCCCTGAGATTGGGGTCATCTGATAATTATGATATATAACCATGTCCACATGTATTTTTCCCAATTTTTAACATCTATTATATCAAGATACATTTTACAATCTAGGATCTCTTAAAACTGGTGAAAATAACTTAAAATTTTTTTTCATTGATATATTTAGGGGTGCAAGTGTAGATTTCTTACCTGCATGTATTGCGTGGTGGTAAGTAAGGTCTGTGTTTTTAGTGTACCCGTAACACGAATAGCGGACTGTGCCCAATAGGTCATTTTTCAACCCTTACCCCACTTCCAGACTCCCACATTTTGGAGTCTCCAGTGTCTATTATTCCATTCCATATGTCCATGTGTACCCATTGTTTAGCTACCATTTATAAGTGAGAACACTCAGTATTTGACTTTCTGTTTCTGAGTAATTTCAATTAGGATAGTGACCTCCAGTTCCACCCATGTTGCTGCAAAATGCACGATTTTATTCTTGCTTATGACTTAGTGGTATTCCATGGATAATGAAATTTTCTTACTGAAGCATTCCTACAGGTGCATACGTGGAGGTTCATTGCAGCATTGTTTATAAAAGGAAAATCAGGACTGGGGCAAGATGGGCCAGGGAAAGGTTAGGGGAGGAAAAGAACAAATGCCCCGCACAAGAAGTGACTGAATAAATCATGTACATCTATAAAACAGATTCCATGCAGTTGTTTAAAAATTACATTGCTTTGGCTGGGCATGGTGGCTCATGCCTGTAATCACAGCACTTTGGGGGGCCGAGACAGGTGGATCGCAAGGTCAGGAGATCAGGACCATACTGGCTAACACAGTGAAACCCCATCTCTACTAAAAGATACAAAAAATTAGCCGGACCTGGTGGCGCACACCTGTAATCCCAGCTGCTCGGGAGCCTGAGGCAGGAGAATAGCTTGAACCCAGGAGGCGGAGGTTGCAGTGAGCCGAGATCGTGCCACTGTACTCCATCCAGTCTGGGCAACAGAGCGAGACTCCATCTCAAAAAAAAAAAAAAAAAATTAATACAGCCTTTATGGAAAACAGTATGGAGATTTCTCAAAGAACTAAAAATACCTGGCAATCCCACTAACTGGGTACCTACCCAAAAGGAATGTCTTTATCCATTCCTCCATTGAAGGACACTTAGGTTGATTCTATCTCTTTGCTGTTGTGAGTAGTGCTTCAGTAAACACACAAATGCAGGTATCTTTTTGATATAATGATTTCATTGCCTTTGGGTAGGTACCCATAAACAATGCTGCAGTCAACCTCCATGTATGCACCTGCAGGAATGGCTCAGTAAGAAAATTTCGACAAATGAAAATACCAGGCTAAGTGTGTACATTTTAAATTTATGATATTAACCTGGCTGGCACCATGGCTTATGCCTGAAGTCCCAGCATGTTGGGAGGTCGAGGCGGTGGATTGCCTGAGCTCAGGAGTTTGAGACCAGCCTGGGCAACACGGTGAAACCCATCTCTACAAAACATACAAAAATTAGCCGAGTGTGGTGCTACACACCTCTAGTCCTAGCTACTTGGGAGGCTGAGGTGGGAGGATGGCTTCAGCCCAGGAGGCAGAGGTTGCAGTGGGCCAAGATTGCACCACTGCACTCCATCCTGGGCAGCAGAGCCAGACCCTGTCTCAAATAGATAAATAAAATTATTCCCCCAAAACACTGTAAACATTTACACTTTATTTAATTGACTAGGTTTAAAAACCTTCCAGTATTTTGTTATGAGAAATGAATATTTGAATAATGTAGCAATATTCTAAATATTAAATCTATTCTGAAAATAGGGATTTCAGAATATTGCATAGTTTTCAACTGAAGTTTTCAAAAACATTTTAAAAAGTGGATTAGAACAAATACATATGAAGAAGTATATATTATATAATATTTTTGGAAGCATACAGAGTATCAGGGGAAAAAAGATACCACATGCCAAAGTGGGGAAAAAAAAAAAAAAGATTAACTTCATTGCTATACTATTTCTAGTTTGTATATCCACAGTTATTATGATGAAGTGTCCAAAAAGAATCTCTAGTGTACATGGTCAGCCAAACCAAAATCAGTGCTTTCCAATCTGTTACTTTTTAAAACAATGGTAGTTTGTTTGTTAACTGTATTGTAATTTTAACCTCCGGCATACAAATTCATTGACATTAAAATGCTGGGTGGGCTGGTTGGCGAGAACAACTACTTAGGCTCTGGAGGCACCTGTGAAGGACCTCAGGGTTCTAGGAAATGCATGTTGAAAACTGCTTTCGAAATGTATCTGTTGAAGTATAGGAATTAGGGAGGCAGCCCCGAAGGAACTTTTTTTTTTTTTTTTGGACAGGGTCTCGCTCTGTCACCTAGGCTGAAATGCAGTGATGCGATCTCAGCTCAGTGCTACCTCCGCCTCCCAGGTTCAAGCGATTCTTCTGCCTCAGCCTCCCAAGTAGCTGGGACTACAGGCACGCACCACCACTCCCAGCTAATTTTTTGTATTTGGTAGACACAGGGAAACTTTTCTTTTATACTACCAAAATTATAGACCTAGAACTAGGCTTATGAGATCATTTATTCTGAATCCAGAGAGAAGTACACAGTGAAATTAAACTTTTCCACAGGTCCTATGATTAGTTGGCATTCCCTTAATTGGCACCTGATCGTGTAGTCACATTTACACAAAACCATCTCTTGTTGCAAAGCACATGTTTGCTGGAGTGGAGTGAACTAAGAGGAGCCTCAGGGCATCAGGGTTAGCCCATCTGCTCTAGAACCAGGTTGCCTAGCTTTGCATCCTGGTTTGGCAACTTCTTATCCCTATGACCTTGTTAATTTTCTGTCTCTGTACCTCAGTTTCTCATATGAAAATAATATCTGCCTTTCAGGGTGGTTGTAAGAATTAAATAATACATGAACACTTCAGATAGTGTTTGACACATGGTACATTTTCAGAAGATACTAACAACTATGGCTGCTACTACTAGGTATCTCAGATCAAATGCATTTTCAAATGTAATGAAAATCCAAAGGATCTTATAAAATACACAGTTACCTAAATAGCATGTGAACACAAATTAAGCGTAGACAAATGCAGAAATAATTGTTCTTCATGTAAGACCTTCTGTTCTAGACCACTGCTTTGTAAACATTAATGGGCATGTCAGTTACCTGGGAGAGCTTATCAAAAAACATGCTGGTTTCTCACTTGCAAAAGATGGGGTGGCGTGGGAGGCACAGGATTCTGCATTTCTGGTAAGTCCCGAGCTGCTGCTGCTGCTGCTGCTGCTTCCTCTGAGCAGGAAGCAAAGCTCTAGAGACATCTAATAGCATCTAACTTGATTTTGTTAAAACCTACGTTAATGCTGGTAGTCATTTATCGTAAAGGAAGCAAAGAATATGTGAATTTTAAAACTAGTTTGTTCATAGTTTCTGCCATTGAACCTTTTAAATATACTGTTCCCGGATATCTTGATCGTTGAGAAGGACCACATTGTCTATCTCTTCATCTGAGCACAGGACTAATCCCAGCCTGTCAGACATCAAGCATCCCATTTTCCTTAGGAGTGCAGTACTGCTTTGGGGAACAATTCGTTACTGATGGAATCAGTGCTGGAGGAATTTAGGGAATAAATCGCACCACTTGTCATCAGCTTTAAGCATTAAAGTGCAGTGTAAAGTAAAGCTTTGGCTCCAGAGCGAGCTTTCACACTTCTGGTCCTGTAGGTCATGGGCACTAATTCTTGCTAAAGCAGCAACTACATCTGAGAATACTGGTAGGTGGAGGAGGTAGGAGTGGCTGCTTAAATAGTGTTCTCTGAAGTTAGATGGCATCTTGCATATTGGTACCACATGCAGGGGAAATGAAGGTGATGGATTATGTCAGGAGAGCTTTACATAAGGAGAATTGCTTAATTGTAGAATTCATACGTTGCTGGGGCTGCTTAGGATCCCATTTCAATGCTCCACTAAAGTCTTAGAGGCCAGACTGCAGACTGCACTAGGAGGAAGTTCCTGATTTCTTCTTCACCATGGATGTATCATGGACTGACTGTCTCCCCATTCAGACTGCTGGAGGCCTTCCTTGCCCCATTCCAGCCCCTGACTCCTCTTCTCCTTCCCCTTTCGCAATACCCGCTGATCCTGCCTCTCTTAAAATGACTTTGGTGGCTAAACTGTTTTGGGAAGATCCTCAAATTTGTGGTCTTTATTGTGATGTCATGTCAGCCTCTGAGAGACAAAGCTGTTTGGGAAACCAAGTCAGGAAAAACGAGCCACTGTATCCATTTCATAAATGAAGACAGGGTGGTCATTGTTTGATCTTGCTGAGAATTTCTAGCGCTACGCGAGAAGAAAGTCATAGAGTTATCAGAACTTTGAGGCCTTTGGTTGGATATGGAGTTTATTGGAATATGGATTTTCTGTTGCTTGGTTTTTCTGAATCTAAGTGATAATAAAAATGGTAACTAACATATACATAGCACAGTGCCAGGCACTTTCAACACGTTTTCCATCTATTGAGATATTTAACTTGCCAAGCCATCTTAGGTATACAGTTACAGTAGTCCTCCGCCTTATGTGGTTTCAGTTACCCACAGTCAACCACGGTCCAAAATATTAAGGGGAAAATTCCAAAAATAAACAACTCATAAGTTTTAAATTACATGCAATTCTGAGTAGTGTGGTGTCCCGCCCAGCACACGGACCATCCCTTTGTCCATGGTGTCCATACTGTGTATGCTACTTGCCCGTTAGTTAGTAGCAGCTCCATTATCTGATAGAAATCGATCGTATATATAAGGTTGAGTACTACCTGCAGTTTAAGGCATCCACTGGGGGTCTTGGAACATATCCCCAGTGGATAAGGGAGAATACTATCCCTCCTTTTTCTGGCAGAGGATCTGAGGCACAGCGAGGTTAAGCTACCTGTTAGTGGTCATATACCAGTAAGTGGAAGATTCAAATCCAGGCACCCTGGCTTCAGAATCTGCGTTCTAACCTCTTCAGTGTTACTCGAGTCTCTTTCTCTCCATGATCTCAAAGCACATCTTAAATAGTCTCCCTTAGAATAGAAGAGTAACAAAGTGAAGAATTAAAGCTGAGATTTTAAAATTGTCTCACACATTGTGTGCTAACAGAAAAACTGATTTTAGAGCTAACAATGAGCATAATAAATTAGAGGCAATGTGTCATCACATCTGTAGCCCCAGACACATTGGCAGGAATAACAAAAAACTATATGTTCAATGGACTCATGAACTAAAGCAAGTCAATAATTCTCAGTAAATAAAACTTTTAGTGATGCCTATCACTTAATCTAAAATGAATTTTTAATGTTTTTATTTTTTGCTACTCTTTTTTTTTTTTTTTTTTTGAGACGGAGTCTCGCTGTGCTCCCAGGCTGGAGTGCAGTGGCGTGATCTCGGCTCACTGCAAGCTCCGCCTCCCGGGTTCACGCCATTCTCCCGCCTCAGCCTCCCAAGTAGCTGAGACTACAGGCGCCCGCCACCACGCCCGGCTAGTTTTTTGTATTTTTAGTAGAGACGGGGTTTCACCATGTTAGCCAGGATAGTCTCGATCTCCTGACCTCGTGATCCACCCGCCTCGGCCTCCCAAAGTGCTGTATTTTTTGCTACTCTTAAAAGTATAAGCTTAATGGCCGGGCGTGGTGGCTCACACCTGTAATCTCAGCACTTTGGGAGGCAGAGGTGGGCAGATCACTTAAGGTCAGGAGTTTGAGACCAGCCTGGCCAACATGGTGAAACCCCGTCTCTACTAAATTAGCCGGGCATGGTGGTGCATGCCTGCAATCCCAGCTACTCTGGAGACTGAGGCACAAGAATTGCTTGAACCCGGGAGGCGGAGGTTGCAGTGAGCAAAGATTGTGCCACTGCCCTCCAGTTTGGACAACAGAGCGAGACTTCATCTGAAAAAAAATAACATAAGCTTAAATATTCTGGAAAATGTACATAAGAATCACAAGATAGAGGGTACCATTATCTCATAGAAATCAAAATCTGTTGATCTGCAAATGAAAGAAAATTATACATATTTGAATATTTGAATCTGAAGTACCCAGGGATTCCAGTGTCTTTTTATATTGTTAAAATAATTAGATTTCTGATAAGTAAATTGTTAAAGTAATTAGACATTGTAAGTAAACTGAACAAAGACTTGATAAATGGGACAACTAGTGTGTTGGGAGAGTGCCATCTATTGGCGATGTAATGTACTACAGCACAGGTAATCTTAGTACTCAGGTGTAGAAAGATGAGAGTGGTTTTAAAAAATCAGGTCCCAAAGGAAAAAAAGGTGCCATAAAAGAAATCGAAAAATGTTAACAAAGTTTAATAAAACATGAATATTGATTAACATACGGAGGCATGGTCCTCTCAGTGTTGCTGAGAGCAGTTTGAAGAGACAGACTTATACATCTGAATCAAAAATTCTAGTTCTGGGACTGATAAAAGAACAAATGGATTTTGTTTAATGCTTGTTGAATAAAAGAATAAAGCACAAAGGCATGATGTGAATATGCACTTAGTGAGGATCTGTTGAGTCAAAGCAATGTCAGTATTTATCCAACTTCCTTTGAGAAAGGTAGACTGCTATAAGGGAAGAGAAGATATTTGTCAGAGTTATTCATACTCCTTTAAATAATGCTAGGAAGAATGATTATTACTGTATATAAATTATATACAGCTTGTGGTTTGTACAAAGAGATAAGTAAATGATCTGAAATGAACTCTAAATTATTTATAATTTACCTGTTTTCAGTTTTAGTTAAATTACTCACATGTTCTTTGTTGTTTATTGAATGCCTACTATGTACTAGGCAAACAATTCTGGAACAGGTGTAAAGTTGTATTTAATGAAATACATAAGTAGTATAATTTATTCCTAAATATTATGTCTTTTAAATCTGCAAATGATGCTTTAATAAATTCACCATTTGCTGTGACAGAGAATTTTTCAATCCTTCCTAATATCTAACCAACCCAATTATTCGTATCATTTTGCAAAAGTAAAGAATTTGGAGTGTCTTCAAACAATTCTGCTAGTGATTTCTTCCATATCCGTGCATGGCTCTTACATGTTCCCAAAGATCTCAGGGCGAGAAGTTTCATAATGCCCTTGGAGGTGTGAAGGAAGACAGGGATTTGACTCATGGACTAAACTTGAAAAAATGTTGTAACTGGGCCATAGTTGCAAAAGGCTTGTCAGCAGTCACGGTTTAAAGGCTTTTCCAAGAAATATGTTTCCAAAGAATGTTAATAATCACTTTGGAACACCCTGCTTGTGAAATAGTGAGTGGTCACTGCCTTTGGTTTAGGCAATCCAGGGATCTCTTTCTGCTTTTGGTCCTGGCTCTCTGACATTGCACTGGACACATTACTTCAACCTCCTTTATCCAAAGTTGAGACCTCTTTGTGAGGTTATGATAATTAATACAATGAGTATGAAAGCGTTTAAATCCTTTCAGTCATAGATCCTGAGCATTATAATTAAAGAAACAGTAACCGTTAGTCACTTACAATGGAAAATTAAAATCAAACTACAAAGATATAAAAGGCCTACAAAATTGAGTGGCTGTCATGCATGCACAGAGAATATCTTTCTAAAAAGCAAATGTTCCAGTTCTGTGAGACTGAACTCTTGGTATCCATGGAACTAGATTGAATGGATGTTATATGAAATGGCCAGTAAGCCAGTTATATTGTTCCTCATTGAAAGGACTCTTGGCCAGGCACAGTGGCTCACACCTGTAACCTCAGCACTTTGGGAGGCCGACGCGGGAGGATCACGAGGCCAGGAGTTCGAGACCAGCCTGGCCAATATGGCCAAACCCCGTCTCTACTAAAAATACAAAAATTACCTGGGCGTGGTGGCTCGTGCCTGTAGTCCCAGCTACTCTGGAGGCTGAGGCAGAAGAATCGCTTGAACCTGGGAGGCGGCGGTTGCAGTGAGCTGAGATTGTGCCACTGCACTCCAGCCTGGGCAACAGAGCCAGACTCTGTCCCAAAAAAGAAAAAAGAAAGGACTCTTTTATTTCTTTAGAAAGCTTTCTCTCACCCCTCCCAAAGAAAGGTTGAAAATACTTCTACTACTATCAAAAGATTATTGCAAAATAAAATCCATTATTGAATTCAAATTCAAAGTAGCTCTTTGATGTAATGTGATCCTTATGTAAATTTCCTCACTTGAAATCCTAGTGATTTCTTCGATATCCATGCATGGCTCTGACATGCTCATGAGGGTTAAATGTGATCATGCATGGGAGAGGATTGGCCTACAGTAAATGTGCCATAGCCAAAGGCGTTAGCAATTATTATGAATCAAATCCAGTTCTAGGAAATGAGTCAACGTTTATCATGCACCGCTCCCTGGTTATCCAGTGCTAGAAATCTCTTTGAAAGGGGCCAAGAATCAAAGACAATGAGGGATAGGAGGGTGTTCAGGGAATTGCACAGACCTGAATACCCCTGTGTACTTGCAGAGAAGCTCCACCTGTGCCCGGCCAGGCTCCTACAGTGTAAGTTAGGAAGTCAAAGACAGGCTTTATGCACAGAAAGGGCCATTTATGTTGGGTTTTAATGAACATTCAATGTACTCAATTTTTAAATGTTAAAACCTAGATATTCCTAAGAATTTGATTTCAACTTTCACATTTTATCATCCTATTTGTAAGTCCAATAACCTTCTATAAAATAAGATCAGTTTTATTTGTTGACTGTTTATATGTCTCAAAGAACGAATTAAACTTAAAAGTTATTTCTACATATAAATTCTATTAATTAAAATTTTGAACACTTCGGTCTCCATCTCACAATCCTAATAAGCATTTTCCTCATAAATAATTAATTAGCTCTTATAAATCTTATAAACCAAACTTGAAACACAGCAAATTGAATTCTCTAATAAATTTAAATAATGTTTACCCACCTAATCAAATTCTCCTAATCCTCATTTAACTTAAAATCCAAAATCTAAATTCAGTTTTGAGTTGAAATTGCAAGGCCTATCAGGTTCTCTGATTATATGATTCTCTTAGGCACTAACACATATACAATAACAAGAAAAAAGAAAGCCCTTACCCTAAGACATGTCACAGAAAGTGTTAACATTCTGAGCTTAATTAACTTCATTATTTCTGTAGCAGAGTTACTGTGTTAGGCCAGCTGAGGTTAGTGGCTGAAGAAATTCAGGACCCTGATTGCCAGTTGGCAATGAGAGAATGAAAACCAGGATGTAGGACCTGCATCCTCGCAGTAATGAATCTGCCCTGCCCACCACAGGATGCCGAGCACCTTCTTCTTGCTTCCGTGCTAACAGGGGACCCCAAGTTTTCTCATGTGTACTGCTTTTATAATCAGTATCTTCCATTGCAGTGATTTTCATTAAGACAGAAAAAACAAATAGAACCTTTTATCCAACTATACATGCCCTCCCGTAGGAATCAGATACCTTCTCCTAAAGGGATAAGCTCACCCCACTGAGATTCCCTACCAGATCAATGGCTGCCAGCAGGAGAGGGCTTTTATGGATGGTCAGGGCCTCTTTTACTAAACTGGGGAAAAGATACTGGATTTGTGAAAGAGGCTAAATAAGCAGGAATGAATGGCAGAGAAGCCAGGTACAAAAAGCAGGGACAGTACATAAGAGGAAAAATACTAGACACTAACATGTGGGTTTTTTTTAAATAACCATGTTTGGGCAGGTGCACTGGAAGGAAAGAAAGCAATGGGCAAGGAAGCCACATTCCGGTTATGATCCTATTGTAGTCATTGAAAGCAGAAGAAAAGTAAACATGGTTTGCCTCAAAGTGAGAATAGTTAAAATAAAATTTAAAAATACCCTGATAGAGGGGAAAACTTACTCCTTCATTTCTTGCTAAACTGCTGAAGACAGAACTCTGGAGGAGTGTCCTGGAACAAGCTGCCATTCCCAAACCCCAATTCCCTGGATTACGGGTGAGTCAGCAAGCATTTGGAACGCCGGCCAGTGGACCTTGCTAGACTGCACTGTAGCATGAACTCTCTGTTTTGAAAACTGATTGAAGCTATTGCCTCAGTGTCCTCACCAGCCATTAGAGAACAGTTCAAGGCGAGAGAAGTTTGATTAATGGGTTACTCGTTGGTGACATGAGCACTTCTGAAATTTTACTTCTTGTACAGCTTTGAGCCTTGGAGTCTCAGTTGTATTCATGGTACTTTTCCTAAGAGCTATACTGCATGGAAGTGCTAGGAAAGTATTTGACCACTCTCTGTTATAAAAAATACTCTGAATAGAAAATAAATTTCATTATGATAATAATCTTACTGGTGTCCTATTAAAATCTTTCTAGTGTGAGCGAAAGGAGAGAGATTCAGGTATGCATGTAAACAATCTGATCCTAAAAAGCAACACTTATTTTTAGTTAACAAGTGTATCTGTCTGTTTTTTTTTTTTTTTTTTTTGAGACGGAGTCTCGCTGTGTGGCCCAGGCTGGAGTGCAGTGGCGCGATCTCGGCTCACTGCAAGCTCCGCCTCCCGGGTTTACGCCATTCTCCTGCCTCAGCCTCCCGAGTAGCTGGGACCACAGGCGCCCGCCACCTCGCCCGGCTAGTTTTTTTTTTTGTATTTTTTTTTTAGTAGAGACGGGGTTTCACCGTGTTCGCCAGGATGGTCTCGATCTCCTGACCTCGTGATCCGCCCGTCTCGGCCTCTCAAAGTGCTGGGATTACTTATCTGTCTGTTTTTACACTGCTATAAAGATACTACCTGAGACTGGGTAATTTATAAAGAACAGTTCTTCATGGCTGGGGAGGCCTCAGGAGACTTATAATCATGGCAGAAGGTGAAGCCAGACACTTCTTACCTGGCGACAGGACAGAAAGAGAGAAAGAGTGAGGAAGTGCCACACTTGAAACCATCAGCTCTCCTGAGAACTCCCTCACCATGGTGAGAACAGCATGGGGGAAACTGCCCTGTGATCCAATCACCTCCCACCAGATCGGGATTACAATTCAAGATGAGATTTGGTTGGGGACACAAAGTCAAACCATATCAACAAGCAATCAAATGTATCTCAAAGTAAAAGTCTTAGCAAGTTAAACTTTCTCCTTTGAAATCAGAGATAATGAATAGGCATTCAGTTTTCTAGAATTGCCCATTCAGTATGATACTACATGATTTCTTCTAGTGAACATTTTACTTTCATATATCTAGATCTAGATATAGATATAGATAGATAGATTTTTTGTTTTGTTTTGTTTTTTGAGACAGAGTCTTGCTCTGTCCCATAGGCTGGAGTGTAGTGGTGCAATCTTGGCTCACTGAAACTCCCACTTCCCGGATTCAAGCGATTCTCCTGCCACAGCCTCCCGCGTAGCTGGGACTATAGGCGCATGCCACCACGCCCGGCTATTTTTTTTTTTTTTTTAATTTTAGTAGAGATGGGGTTTCACCGTGTTGCCCAGGCTGGTCTCAAACTCCTGAGCTCAGGCAATCCACCCACCTTGGCCTCCCAAAGTGCTAGGATTACAGGCGTGAGCCACTGCACCCAGCCTCCTTTACATATTTTAAATTAAATTTGCTCTTTTTTTCTCTTTGAAAATAGGGCTAGTTGAAGTATACTCTAAGAAGAATGAACTGTGATGAGTCTGACTTTGAGAAAATCACTGTGCATAATTGCTTAAGCACTGTTCTAAGTTTGAGGTTTTGAATTCAACTAACGTCTGAATTTCTTCTGACCTCTGCTTTATGAACCTAATAATATAATTATGGCTAGAACAAAGCTGCTGGCTGCCCATATCTGTTAAACAGTGACCTCATGGCCAGAGCAGGCAAGCCGGGCAGAGGAGGGATGAAGAAAATTTTATTCTCCTTTTATGCCGCAGATAGATTGTGCCCCTTATGATTGGGAGAAAAACATCAAGAAAGTTCTTAGAATGACCAGGTTCTTGTATTTACAAATCTGCAGGGAGTAGAAGCTAGGAAGTAATTGTTTTGCTCAGCATCAGTGGCCACTACCTTAAGAAAGAAGCAAATTACAAATCATTAGCTCATTGGGAGGGCTTCTGACACAACAAAGCCTTCTTTATGCTTCCTTCTGGGCTTCAAGTCTCAGTGGCAGGCTGAGCTGTTGTGAACAGTTGTGCTGGTTGTGCACTGCTCCATTCTAGAAAATACTAGGTTGGTGCAAAAGTAATTGCGGTTTTTGCCATTGCCTTCCCCCCCCTCCCTCGAGACAGAGTCTTGCTATGTTGCCCAGGCTGGAGTGCAGTGGCGCGATCTCAACTCACTGCAAGCTTTGCCTCCTGGGTTCAAGCGATTCTCCTGCCTCAGCCTCCTGAGGAGCTGGGACTACAGGCGCCTGCCACCATGCCCAGCTAATTTTTTGTATTTTTATTAGAGACAGAGTTTCACCTTGTTAGCCAGGATAGTCTCAATCTCCTGACCTCGTGATCCGCCCACCTCAGCCTCCCCAAAGTGCTGGGATTATAGGCGTGAGCCAGCGTGCCTGGCCCTGCCATTACTTTTAATGGCATTCATGTGGTAATCTGTGAGCCCCTTCCAAATAAATCACTGCTAGAAGCAGAAGTTACTAGGACTATATGTGATAGTGAACAGATCCAGAAGGGAAGGAAAGAGGAGAGTCATCTCTGATTGAAGTAAATGGCAGAATACAAAGAAATCATAAAACAGAATCAGGATTTCAAAATCGTCCACCTTTTACTTTGCAGTGGTGTCTTACTTCCTGTTATTGAATGGAATACATTTTCATTACTAGTCATTGACTATGTTTAGTGTTATTTTCATATTATATTAATTATCTAGAACTTGCTCTTCCAATAATGATAATGGATAGTGGTGTATCTTTGTTATTCAGAACCTTGAGATCTGAACTTCTGAATATTAAGAGAGTTTTAAATATTAGAACAGCTTTCTCTGCTATGAAGCTTTAAAAAAATAAGCAAGATTAAAATACATTAAAACAATTTTCTTTATAATTTAATAACTTAACTACTTTTAGTAAAAGAAAACAAAATTTATCCTGGCTTGACCTTTGGAATATCACAAAATTTCTGTAAACTTCAGTTTCCTCAGCAAAACAATACATGGGAAGATTAGACTGTCCACGCTTACAGTTTGTTAAATTACATGTTTGTCATCATTCTGAAAATATCTAGATGGGCACCACCTGAAAGTAACAGCATCATCTAGTGGTGGTTACCTTATGTTGCAGCCACGGGTTTCAAAGACAGACCGTCTTTCCAAGAGTTTTGCAGTCCATGATAAGAATGTTTTCTGCTCAGGCCGAGTGCGGTGGCTCACACCTTTAATCCTAGCACTTTGGGAGGTCAAAGCCGGTGGATCACCTGAGGTCAGGAGTTTGAGACCAGCCTGGCCAACATGGTGAAACCGTGTCTTTACTAAAAATATACCCCAAAAAAAAAAAAATTAGCTGGGCATGGTGGCACACACCTATAATCCCAGCTACTCAGGGGGCTGAGGTAGGAGAATCACTTGAACCCGGGAGGCAGAGGCTGCCGTGAGCTGAGATCATGCCGTTGCACTCTAGCTTGGGGCCCAAGAACAAAACTCTGTCTTTAAAAAAAAAAAAAATGAATGTTTTCCGTTCAAAATCGTAGAATCTGCAAGCTAGAAAGGACCTTCGAGATCATCTAGTCTTATTGCCTCATTTTGCCAGTTAAAGTTAGATGAATTCCAGAGTTAACATACTAAATATTTTACCCTCCTGTAGTTTTTGTTTCTCTTGACTCTTTAAAAATTGTAGTGAACTTCACAGAACGTGAAATTAAGCACTCTAAAGAGAACAATTTGGTGACATTTACTACATTGACGACGTAATGCAGCCTCCCCTTTATTCTTATCTTAAGCACATGCTTAGTTCCTGTTTTTAAATAATTCTTACTTGGTTAATGAAAAAAAAGTACTTTGTATGTATAATTTTTAAAAAATCAGCTTGTCAGATTGCTGCTTCAGAGTGATATTTAAAGAGCAGGAAAGGGGAAATGAAGTGGTGTACCTGTCCTTGCAGCTGGAAAAATATGAAGTAGATCAGTTTGGAAATTTAACATGTGGAACCCTCTTTTTATTTGCCTCTTTGTTTATTGTGTTGTTCAGTCTTGTCTCTTATCAATTTTGGAAGTCTCATTCCTGATTTCCTCTGAAATTGCCTGGATATAAGACTTAATATATTTACTATGCCCCAGATACATTGGCAATCATTATTTTAAGGTTATTGTGTGTGGCACAGTTTAATACTATTACAATAGTATAAATGTTTGAATCCAGGTTTTAAAATGCAAAGGGAACCACTATTTTTATATTTCTACCCAACAAATCTCTTTCTTCATTTTGTCTTGCTACATAAACAGCAGTCTGTTGGGAAACTCTGGGAGTCACTAAAATGAGAAGGGTAACATTAGGTGAAGGTTGGGAGTGGTAACGTGGTTGGTCTATGGCCCGTGAGTCTCCTTAGAGTATTAACATTTACAGGAGTCCCACAGAATATAAACCTTGCCAAGACTTTAGACTTCATTACTTCCCTGTCCTCGACAAGTACAATTTAATTGAACATTAAGCAATTTGATCTCTTTCACCTAATAAATCGAGCAAATTCAATAAACATAAATCCTGCTAATGATGGAGCTGCCCCTGGTGGAGCTGAGCTCATCAGCATTCATGGTTATTACTCTCCCTGGAATTTTAGTCACAAATGCTTATTGCTGAACTCAGTGCTTACCTGATGCTTAAGGTCTAGGGAGTGTATTTAATAATTTTTTTCCCAGGGTTTCAGAAGGGCAGCTGGGGAGTAGAAAGAACATGGTTTGGCAAATAGACCACTTTAGGTTCAAATCCCTCACCTCACCTTGGGCAAGGCAAGTTATGCTATTAAAAAGTGTAGTTTACTTATTGGAAACAAAAGGAGCTAATTACGATTATATCATAGAGTTCTGAGTTTTAAATGAAACAGTGTATGCAAAAGTAGCGTCTGGTGCATAGGAACTTAATAGTGCATGTTAGCTAACTCTCCTGTTTTCAATTGTTCGGTAGCCTGTATCTACAGTAGTTAGCTCCCTAATGCTTTCTTCTCTTTTTTTTTTTTTTTTTTTTTTTTTTTTTTTTTTTTTTTGAGACGGAGTCTCGCTCTGTCACCCAGGCTGGAGTGCAGTGGCGTGATCTCGGTTCACTGCAACCTCTGCCTCCCGAGTTCAAACATTTCTCCTTTCTCAACCTCCCAGGTAGCTGGGACTACAGATGCCTGCCACCACGCCCGGCTAATTTTTGTATTTTTAGTAGAGACGGGGTTTCACCGTATTGTTCAGTGAACTCCTGACTGCAGGTGATCCACCTGCCTCGGCCTCCCAAAGTACTGGGATTATAGGCGTGAGCCACGGTGCCCAGCCTCGCTTCCCTAATGCTTTCTTATCTATTATATATGCTTATGACTCTCTCTGAGTTGCCTTCCTTCCTCTTCTACCTAGTTAACCTCCTGGCTGCAGATGCTGTTTTCAAGCTGAAGCCTTTCCCAGCTCTTCCAGGACAACTTTAGTCATTGCCTCTGTGATCCTGATAAGATATTGCGTGTGCCCTGATTGGCTATTGTCACATCTTTCCGTACTCTCAAGCCCCACCCTGTCTGTAATGTTCTCAGCTTTTGGTTATAGGAATGCATCAGCCAGTCAGTCACCGAATGAAGCAATGAATGAATCACTTTTAATAGAGCTAAGGCAAAGAGTACCATAATTCCATGCAATAAATGGAGAAACTAAGGCTCAAAGACACGTGTCCAGACCAAGGAACTAGGAAGTGGAGAAACAAGGACTAGAACCCAAGTCTTTTGATTCCAAGTGTTTGCAGTGTATCCAATTCTGCGTCGCGACGCCACATATTTTGGTTTCAGGGAAGGAGTGTTGCTGCCTATTCACCGGAGACTGTAAACAGGAATGTATTCCGGGATAAAAAGCAGGACAGACACCCAGGCAGACATCCAGTCTCACAGTGTTGTGGCAATACCAACGGAGGTCTCTCTTCCACCGTTCTTTACTGGTACAGAGTGGAATGTTCTGTAAATGGCCAACATTTTTCTAATTTCATATCTTTTGCTAATTTCATTTAAAGAAAAGTGCCCATTGGCCGGATGCAGTGGCTCATGCCTGGAATCCCAACACTTTGGGAGGCTGAGGCGGGCGGATCACGAGGTCAGGAGCTCAAGACCTCAAGACGTACCTGGCCAACATAGTGAAACCCCATCTCTACTAAAAATTCGAGCATGGTGGCGCACATCTGTAGTCCCAGCTACTCAGGAGGCTGAGGCAGAAGAATCACTCGAACCTGGGAGGCAGAGGTTGCAGGGAGCCGAGATGGCGCCACTGCACTCCAGCCTGGGCGACAGAATAGTGCCTGTTATAATGCTGGCTTCTCAGTCACTGGAGGAGACAGTCATTTCATTCTCTTTATCTCCTCCCGCTGTTTCCTAGTCGTGTGTTTTAAACACCATTGTCATTAATCCACGTTTAAACCTGTAAGAAAAATACCTGGTCTAGAAATTGTAGTAGAATGTGACCCACTTTTCTGTTTCTTTCTCTCTCTCTTTTTTTTTTTTTTTAGATAGGGTCTCACTCTGTTCAGGCTGGAGTGCAGTGGCACGATCACAACTCACTGCAGCCTGGACTTACCTGGGCTCAGATGATCCTGTAGCCTCAGTGTGCCACTATGCCTGGCTAATTTGTGAATATTTTTTTTGTAGAGATGGGGTTTCACCATGTTGGCCAGGCTGGTCTCAAACTCCTGGGCTCAAGTGATCTGCCCACCTCAGCCTCCCAAAGTGCTGGGATTACAGGCGTGAGCCACTGCGCCCAGCACTGATCTGTTTTTCTTAATGCATGAGAATTGGTCCTTGTTTCTCTTATATTTGAAAATAACACAGTTCAAACTTCAGAGCATTGCATTTTTAGCCCTGATGTGTACAAAGCGAAATTGCAACCTCTCTACCATTTCTAAAAACAGCTGAATTTAATTTGCCTCAGTCAGAATTAAAACTTTACCTCCTGGTCTCCTCACATGCCAGGGTAGCATTGTGACATGTGACTGTCCAGACTGCCCTGCACATGTGTCTGTCATCAAGAATGGAGATTTCTTATAGTAAGGATAGAGTAATGTTCCTCCCATTGCTGCCAACAGCAGGGGTCCCACACCCACAGGCTCCAGGGGATAATTTGTAAACCTTTTCTTTTTTCAATTTAAGATGAAAAGCAACAGTATTTGTCATATGAATCAGCCATGCCAGGGAAATTAGTGTGATCAGTGGCCTGGATATTGTTTAGACCACTTAGCGATGGTGTTCCATAGCATCCCTTGTGTATCTTTCATAGCTTTGATCAAGAGCAAAGCATTTGCGTGATCAAGAGCTAAGCATTTGCACTTGGGGCATGGGGAATGCAGTGGATGGGGGAGGGTCTTTGAGGTGTGACTGGTTCCCTTTCCTGTTCTTTTCCCATTGGTATTTGGCTAGATTCCAGATGGACACATTGTATGGGGTCTCAGATGGGACTGTCTCCAAAGTGCACCTCCCAGGGCAAGCCCTGCTAAGCAAAAACTTTTCCTCTGCACCAAGCCCCAGACAAGGAGGTGACTAATTGTTCTTGATGTCCATAAGTAAAGGGTGTTTTGGAGAAAGACAAAGATTCTGAGGATAGAAAATGTGTTCATCTCCACATGTTGAGCTGGATGAAGTAGCGGCCAAGAGTTTCTTGTGAGTTCTTGTAGGAAGTTAATGGAAATAATTCAGGGATCTGCTGTTCTTGGGCTCTGTACTCTCAGCCAACCACAGTTCATGCAGTCCCCCAAGCTGGACTTTAGCAGTGACCTAGTCATAGAGATAACCAAGGCCAAGCCGCTGCCTAGCTAGAATGGGTTCTGCTTGTGGCTTGGGGTGCTCAGAGGTCCAGCACATGCTAGAAATTTGCGTGTACCGAGATCCTAAAGAGGATGACTTGCCCAAGACATTAAAATATTTCCTGATATTCCCATTGCTTTCCTGAAAGATGGTGAAATCCACTTCTATAAACCTACTCTTTTCTATTAATGTATTCTGTATGTAAGACATTTCTGATTTAGGCCTATACTAAAAATGCTTGGACATGAGTTTTTCCCCTGTACTTTGAGTTCTGATGATCTAATGTTAAAATGTGCTATTGTTCATATTATCACTGTCCAACCAAGTAATTAAATCTACCAAGGCAGTCAAGTTTTGTGCCTTGTATGAGAGGAAGTCTAGGAAGACTTCTCTGTTTACTGAGCTAGTTGCCCTCTACCTATTTAAAAACTCCAAATAGTCTTGAAACGAGATTTTAAAACACCTGTGGACCGTTCTTCCATTGCTCTTAATTCACTGCACAATTATTTGCCTGTCGATCACTGCTTTTATGTTTTGTTAACATTAAAATGTAAATCACTCACTCATTATAATACTGTCTTAAAAAAATTTTTTTTTCATTTATTTCCAAATGTTCACTAGGGACTTAGCGATGTCACCCACAAGAAAAAATTGGATTTTCCATTTTCTTGGTGCTTCAAATTTTAAAAATAGTTTCACAATATTACCTCATTTTTTTACATGTCAGTAACACAGATGTAGACAAACAAGAATTCTTGTTCCTGTGTTACAGATGTGGAAACTGAGGCTTGCCCAGAACTGCTAAGCTGGGGAATAAGTGGTGCAATCAGGACTTGAGCCCCAGCTTCCACCTCCGAAGCCCATGTTCTTCCCATTACCCCACGATCCTGGCCGAGAATCAGGGCACATGTGCACAATGGCAACGGCAGCGTGGATGGATTAGGACAGACCTGTGCAGGCTCCCAGAAAAATAACTCAAAATACATTTCCTGGTGATGACGGGACTGTAGCACATCTTCAGATACAAAAGAGAAGACGTGGTGCAGAAAGGATGTTTTGATCACTGACCAAAACTGTCTTGGAGCTTGGAATGTGAATGTGTTAGAGAAAAGTGAAGCAGCAAAGGGCAACACGCTCTAGCATTTTAAGAGGAAAAAAATGCATGGCAGGGGAAGAAAGGAAAGGAAGGAGGATGTGGAATATCCCAGAAATACCTCCCCCAACCCATGACCCTCCACTGCCCGCTTCCCTAGCCTTAGTCTAGTCAGAAGACTTCTTTAGGAACCATTTGGTAATTCCAAAAAACAACTTAGTTTTCTTTCTTGATGCCTTTGGGTATGTGCTTTTAAAAATTAATCCAAAATATCTTTTTCTGCAACATAATTCCTACATACCTACTTAGTTTCAGTTCAGGTCCACCTTTTGCAGGGAGCTGTTCCTAAACATTGCATAGGAACAGGAGCCTGCCCTTCCTCATCACCCTCATGTTCGGTCTTTTCCTCTGGCATTGCTGTAGAGTGACAGCTTAGAGACTCAAGCCCATCTCATTTCTTTGGTGGAGGAAGCATGTCTAGGGGAGTGCACTGGATTGAAGGTGGCTGTCCTGGCCAGGCCCTGATCGTGGCATTCGATATCCCTGGACCTCAAGTCTCAGCAAGGCTTCTCTGACAGCCAACAGGCATCCAGCAGGATGCTCAGCCACCTCTGGATTTTGCTTTATAAAATAAGTACCTTGGCCAAGCATGGCAGCCCACACCTGTAATCCCAGCACTTAGGGAGGCCAAGGTGGTAGGATCGCTTGAGCCTAGAAGTTGAGACCGGCTTGGGCAACATAGCAAGACCCTGTCTCTACAAAAAATACAAAACTTAGCCAGGTTTGGTGGCTCGTGCCTATAGTTCCAGCTACTCAGGAGGCTGAGGTGAAAGGATCACTTGAGCCCAGAAGTTTGAGGCTGCAGTGAACCACGATACCACGATGGTGCCACTGCATTCCAGCATGGATGGCAGAGCGAGACCCTTTTGTTGTTTTGTTTTGTTTTGTTTTGTTTTGTTTTTGAGATGGAGTCTCGCTCTGTCACCCAGACTGGAGTGCAGTGGCGCGATCTCGGCTCACTGCAACCTCTGTCTCCTGGGTTCAAGCGATTCTTCTGCCTCGGCCTCCCGAGTAGCTGGGACTATAAGTACATGCCACCACACCCAGCTAATTTTGTGTTTTTAGTAGAGATGGGGTTTCACCATGTTGGCCAGGATGGTCTCCATCTCTTGACCTCGTGATCCACCCACCTCAGCCTGAGGTGGGAGCCACCGTGCCCGGCCAACCCTTTCTTTAAAAAATAATAAATAAAATTTTATTAAAAATAAGTACCAGGATTAATTCATTTTTAATATCTCCTCTAGATCACAACTGTGGATTGAATATAAAATATGGAACAAGTCTCTCTTTCAGATGTGCAACAAATGTATATAAAAAATCATGGGAGAAGATGACCTCAGTTCTTGAAACTTATAAACATTTCAGCAATTTTGCTCTTGCAAAGAAATCCTTAATTCTGCGTTTTCAAACTTTAAGCAGAACTGACAGCCATTTGTGCTCTCTCTGTTTGAAGTAGTTCTTTTCTTTCGAGTCAAGAATCTTTTTCCAGGTTCGGCTGTTTCCTTAATGAAATTAGTATTTCACACAGAATGGTTTCATGCAAAAGTGCTGGGACGTCTGGAGTCTGGATGTTGTTCCTGGAATGCTTCCACATAAGGAGAATTTTAGACAGGGAAGCCAGAATCCTACCCTGTCCAGTGGTTCACGGTCTTTTCTGGCCTTACACTTGGTTTGGGCAATCCTCAGAATGTGTGTGTGCACGTGTGCACATGCATACACACACACCTTTGATTCTTCAGCCTCCTTCCTCCAGTCATTTAAGTAGGAGCTGATAAAAGAAAGCCTTCAGAGTTCACAGTATTGCCTTAGTGGTGTTTTTTGTTGTTGTTGTTGTTGTTTTGTTTTGTTTTTTGAATGTTATAAGAATAAACACAATAGAGGAAAATTCCAGGCAAATGTGGCCATTGCCTTGTGTGACTGCCAGGACACTCATGTCCATCTGGTCCTGGGGCCTGTAGCCTTGCCTGTACCTCACAGTCCTAACAGAGCTGTTGACATCCGTGGAGCCCCAGAATTTCGCCAACTGCTACATGTTTTTTTGGAGAGTGTATTTTCTGGAACATACTCAGAACATGAAGTTGTTGTTTCTACAGTTTTCCTCCCTAGGCCTTCTCAGTAACTCTGTTCTTGAATGTAGGCAAGAGCCCGGGATCGTGAAAAGCATTGAAACCTCAGTAACCCCAGGACAAATGGAGAACCAAAATCCCATGCACTGGTGGGTCCTAGGGGGAGGAGTAAAGGGGAGTCTAGGAGTCAGGGGGCCATGGGGCTGACCAGTGTGGAACAGCGATACAGCCTCACGACGTGGAAACCACAGATGAGTCTAGCTGCGATGCAGAGATGCTAAGGACAGGAATTTCAAAGGAGCTGAGATCATTGCTGGAGAGACAAATGTGAAAACTGCACTCTGGAGCTTCATTTCTGACTTCAAATCACGTGCTGCCACACAGCAGCTGTCATGTAACCTCTCTGTGCTTTTGTTCCCTCACTGGTAAAATAGAGATGGTAGAACCTCTGCATAGGGTGGTGTGAGTGTTTTAGTGCATTGGTGTATATTAAGTGCTTAGAACGATATGTAGCATACTACCGCCTCCCCCATGAAAGCTGTGCTCACTAATCCAGGAGCACACTACTGTTCTTGTTATCTTATTATCTTAATACCACTGCTGTTCTTGTTATCGTTATTGTTACGACCCTCAAAATTGCTATAATGCTATCCATAGGGACTGCAGAGTTATAATAGTGGCTACTAAATTTAAGCAGCATCCTTGCCTGGTGCTGTATCATTTTTGGACACCAGAGATACATTTTTTCCTGTCTATAGAGAGTGAAAAGGCACCACTCTGTCAGAATGACTACTTTCTACTTTAAAAATGTTTTTGATGATAACTCTTGATGGGTTTAGATAAAAGCCATCCTTCCAAAAGGCCTGAAGCACTCTCAGATGGCTCCGTTTTTTCAGCCCTTTACTGCTCTGGGATGTGGTGTACCCACTGTTGAGCTAATATTTTTGATCTTCAATTTGGAACCCGAATTATGCTCTACAGCAGTCACTGTAGGTGGATGTATAAAATTCCCATCAAAAGATATTCAGACACTTTCCAGGCTCCATGGTATGCAGGAGATGGAGGCACACGTGGAAGGGTGCGCCTGCAGATTCCCGTCGCTCTGAGCTGCGAGGGGGTGGGGCAGGTGCGAGCCAACAGTGATGGGGCCTCACGCTGCTTGTCCACTCCTTAGATGACTATGCTCAGCTGTGTAACATCCCCGTGACGGGACGCCGGCAGCCATATGGACGGGACGCCTTGGTTGACTTCAGTGAACAGTATGCTCCAGAAGCCGATCCCTACTTCATCCAAGACCGTAAGCAAAATAACCTTGTTCCTTTGATGCTAAGTTGTGGTTGAAGATTAATCAGTGGTCCTCAAAATGTAATGGCAACTTGTTAGCAATGCAGCATTTCTGTTCCCACCTCAGACCCGCTGGTCAGAAAGTCTAAGGTGGGACCCAGCCATCTTTGTTTCACAAGGGCGGTCCTTCTGCACGGGTGAGTGCAGAACCACTGCATCATTCGTGAGCTGAGATCACACCACTGCACTCCAGCCTGGGCAACAGAGCGAGACCCTATCTTAAAACAAAACAAACAAAAAGAACCATTGCATCTGATGAATAGTCTTGCTGGTGGAGGTACTGTTATATTTATTTTTCTTAAGGTTTTGAGACAGAGTCTCACTCTGTCACCCAGGCTGGAGTGCAGTGGCACGATCTCAGCTCACTGCAACCTCCACCTCCCGGGTTCAAGCGATTCTCCTGCCTCAGCCTCCCAAGTAGCTGGGATTACAGGTGTGCACCACCACCCCAGCTCATTTTTGTATTGTGAGTAGAGACTGGGTTTCACCATGTTGGTCAGGCTGGTCTTGAACTCCTGACCTTGTGATCCACCCGTTTCGGCCTCCCAAAGTGCTGGGATTATAGGCATGAATCATCGTGCCCAGCCTGTCATTATATTTTCTATGACAAAATCATTTCTTTGCTCTTTAAGTGGTGGACTAGTTTGAGGGCCAAGGTTTCCACAAGAGCCCAGTTGTATTGCAGCCTTTTTTCCTACAGGGAAATGGCAGATGTTAACTGTACAAGTTGATCATTATTATACACGTTTTAGAGTAAGAGGTAAGAAAAGAATTGCCCTTTTGGTCAGAAATGACTTTTTAAAATACATTGGTGAGGGGATTTATAGAGTAAGAAATAATGTGTGCCAACTTTTCCTGGATTAGTGAGCACAGCTTTCATGGGGGAGGTGGAAGTGTGTATCCGCAAATTGTGATCCCCTTTAGGACGTCAGTGCTGTGTGAGGAAGCCTACAAACACACAAGCTCAAATCGGACTTTTCAAATGCAGACAATTTGAAGTCTGAAACAGCAGGAGGTCCACAATGAAATATTAGTATATAGTAGATAGTCTCACTTCAAGAACAAGAACAGGGAAACGCCCATTTCAGGAGCCTCATCCACAGCTCACAGAGGGACCATCCTCACATGTGTAGCTTCACCACAAATTTTTTTTTTTTGAGATAGGGTCTCACTCTGTTGCCCAGGCTGGAGTGCAGTGCCATGATCACAGCTCACTGCAGCTCTGCCTCCTGGGCTCAAGCGATCCTCCCACTTCCGTCTCCCGAGTAGCTGGGACTACAGGCATGTGCCACTATGCATGGCTAATTTTTGTATTTTTTCCGTAGGGATGGGGTTTTCACCATGTTGTCCAGGCTGGTCTCGAACTCCTGGACTCAAGCGATTCACCCGCCTCGGCCTCCCAAAGTGCTTACAGGTGTGAGCCACCATGCCTGGCCTGCACCACGTTTTAAAGATAGGTAATTGCTGCCGACCAAAGAGTTTGACTTAGGACTTTAGAGAAAAGTGCAATGGAGCTTTTCTCTGTCCTGGGCCCTGTCACCTGTGCATGAAGCATCCCAGCCAGGACCCAGTTCTGGGGCAGCAGCGTGAGATTTCTAGTTGAATTTAAGAGCTATTTCAGTTCTGCATCAAGAGCTTTTATTTTTTTTCCTTCCCTTCTCTTTCTCTTTTCCCTTTCTCTCCCTTCTTCATTCCCTGCTTGTCCTCCCTTCCCTTTTTTTTTTTTTTTTTT
>NW_012102743.1:1067109-1067880 GCF_000951045.1 Mandrillus leucophaeus | reverse complement strand
GTTTCCTGACTTTTTAATGATTGCCATTCTAACTGGTGTGAGATGGTATCTCATTGTGGTTTTGATTTGCATTTCTCTGATGGCCAGTGATGATAGCATTTTTTCATGTGTCTGTTGGCTGCGTAAATGTCTTCTTTTGAGAAGTGTCTGCTCATATCCTTTGCCCACTTTTTGAGGGGGTTGTTTGATTTTCTTCTTGTAAATTTGTCTAAGTTATTTGTAGATTCTGGATATTAGCCCTTTTGTCAGATTGTAAAATTGTAAATTTGGTAGATTGTAAAAATGTTCTCCCATTCTGTAGGTTGCCTGTTCACTCTGATGGTAGTTTCTTTTGCTATGCAGAAGCTTTTTAGTTTAATTCGATCCCATTTGTCAATTTTGGCTTTTGTTGCCATTGCTTTTGGTGTTTTAGTCATGAGGTCCTTGCCCATGCCTGTGTCCTGAATGGTATTGCCTAGTTTTTCTTCTAGAGTTTTTATGATTCTAGGTCTAACATTTAAGTCTTTAATCCATCTTGAATTAATTTTCATACAAGGTATAAGGAAGGGATCCAGTTCCAGCTTTCTACATATAGCTAGCCAGTTTTCCCAGCATCATTTATTCAGCATCATTTATTAAAGAGGGAATCCTTTCCCCATTTCTTGTTTTTGTCAGATTTGTCAAAGATCAGATGGTTGTAAATGTGTGGTATTATTTCTGAGTTCTGTTCCATTAGTCTGTATATCTGTTTTGGTACCAGTACCATGCTGTTTTGGTTACTGTAGCCTTGTA
>NW_012102743.1:1062301-1064873 GCF_000951045.1 Mandrillus leucophaeus | reverse complement strand
TTGATCATCTAGTAGAATTAAGAATGTTTTAAAATGTCCATGATAAGAACATTCTGTTAATCCAGCTCGGCTGATGAACACACACCTGTGTAGCTGCCACCCAGGTCAGGAGCAGTGCCAGCCTCCAGAAGGCCCCTGGCGCCCTTTTCCACCCCCCTCCCTACGGTAACCACTGTCCTGACTCCTAGCACCGTAGATGAACAACACTCTCTCTTTTCATCCACAACACATAACCACGCAGCACTTTATGAAATGGACCAGAATGCACTCACAGCTACAAGGCTGTGCACTTAGGGTTTGATGCTTCTCTGTATATGTTATGGGTCGGTAAACGTTTACTTAAGGAAAAAGGAAGGGAGAATTATCAAGGTTGAAAGAAAGCCCAGCTTGCCCCATAAATCAGGAATACCAGGTTAAGTCTATATGCAACTCTGACAAATCTGTGGCTTACAGCTTTCCTCCCTAGACCTCCTCAATAACTCTGTTCTTAAATGTAAGCAAGAGCCTGGGATCATGAAAAGCATTGAAACCTCAGTAAGCCCAGGACAAATGGAGAACCAAAATCCCATGCACTGATGGGTCCTAGGGGGAGGACTCAGTCTATAAGTCAGAAGCCGCTATGGCATTGTAGTTTGGATTCCAGGAATTTTCATGTTGAAATGTCTGGCTTATGTACCTTCTTTTTAATGCTGGCACTGCTTTAAAGCTCTTTTTTTAATTTACTACAAATGTTAAGAAATAAACATGTTGATGTCACATCAATTTCCTATTTAGCAACATAGGAAATTGAGATGCAGTTCCAAGACCTCCAGCTTGGACGATGTAATGGCCTTTACATTTCTTATAAGTTGCAGAGAAATATTTCCCCCTTCCCAGCCAGTGTTCTGACCTCCAGCAAGGGCTTTTGGGCCCTGCTGCAAAAATGATCGTGTTGGGTAGATAGTAACATAGATGGAGGCTGAGTGAGGTTTCTCATCACCTTTATGGTTCACCATCTCTGTTACCTTTCGGGAGAGCAGTACTTCTAAAACTGGAATTTACTGGAGCAGAGAATAGGCAAACATTTTTTCTATAAAGGGCCAGGCAGTAATTTTTTTTTCTTTTTTGAGACCAAGTCTTCCTCTGTTGCATAGGCTGGAGAGCAATGGCGCAATCTTGGCTCACTGCAACTTCCACCTCCTGGGTTCAACTGATTGTCCTACCTCAGCCTCCTGAGTAACCCTGGGATTTTAGGCATGCACCACCACGCCCGACTAATTTTTGTATTTTCAGTAGAGATGGAGTTTCACCATGTTGGCTAGGGTGGTCTTGAACTCCTAACCTTGTGATCCACCTGCCTCAGCCTCCCAAAGTGCTGGGATTACAGGTGTGAGCCACCACACCCGGCCCAGATGGTAAAATTTGTAGGCTTTGCAGGCCATGTGGGTTCTGCTGTAGGTATTCAACTCTGCTGTCGTTTCACAAAAGCAGCCCTTAGATAGCACAGCAGCAAATGGGTGTGACTGTGTTTATTTACAAAAATAGGTAGCAGGTCAGATTTGGACCAGAGGCTGTAGTGTCCTGACCTGTTTTAGAGTCCTGAAGAAGTATTTTGGGGAGCCTGCCTGATGTGTGGGAAGTTTCAAGTTTTACTTTTTATAATTTCTGTAATAATAAAAAATGTATTAGCTGTGAAGTAAAAATGATTTTGCTGTGATACATGGGATCTGAAAACATTGTCATAGATTAAATCTTTATTTTTTGTCAGTGTTTCTTAACTGGCTTTGAGTATGTGGTGTCACCTTTTTTTTTTTTTTTGGAGAATAGGAGTCTCACTATATTGCCCAGGCTGATCTTCACTTCATGGGCTCAGGAGATTCTCCTGCCTCAGCCTCCTGAGTAGCTGGGACTCTTTTTCTCCTTTAAAGTTTTAAAATGGGCCTGCCATGGATGTATTACTCGATTTTCTTAATGGTACAAATTTTTTTAACTTTTAGGTTCAGGGGTACATGTGCAGGTTTGTTACATAGGTAACATGTCATGGGGGCTTGTTGTACAGATGATTACATCACGCAGGTATGAAGCCCGGTACCCAATAGTTACCTTTTCTGCTCCTCTCCCTCCTCCCACCCTCCACTAGTATCTGTTGTTTCCTTCTTTTTTTTTTTTCTTTTTTTTTTTGTGGTATTTGGTTACATGAGTAAGTTCTTTTTTTGTTATTATTATATTATACTTTAAGTTTTAGGGTACATGTGCACAACGTGCAGGTTTGTTACATATGTATACCTGTGCCATGTTGGTGTGCTGTACCCATTAACTCATCATTTACATTAGGCATTTCTCCTAATGCTATCCCTTCCCCCTCCCCCCACCCCCCACGACAGGCCCCGGTGTGTGATGTTCTCTGCCACGTGTCCAGGTGTTCTCATTGTTCAGTTCCCACCTATGAGTGAGAACATGTGGTGTTTGGTTTTCTGTCCTTGCAATAGTTTGCTCAGAATGATGGTTTCCAGCTTCATCCATGTCCCTACAAAGGACATGAACTCATCCTTTTTTATGGCTGCATAGTATTCCATGGTATATATGTGCCACA
>NW_012102743.1:1051112-1061247 GCF_000951045.1 Mandrillus leucophaeus | reverse complement strand
GCTTAGGATTGTCTTGGCAATGGGGGCTCTTTTTTGGTTCCATATGAACTTTAAGGTAGTTTTTTCCAATTCTGTGAGGAAAGTCATTGTTGTTTCCCTCTTTGTATTTATAAGTTCTTATCATTTAGCTGCCACTTACAAGTGAGAACATGTGGTATTTGATTTTCTGTTCCTACTTTAATTTGCTAAGGATAATAACCTCCAACTCCATCCATGTTCCTGCAGAACGCATTATCTCATTCTTTTTTATGGCTGCATAGTATTCCAGGTGTATATGTACCATATTTTCTTTTTTATCCCCCAAACTTATACCAAATCTCATTTAGTCTTTACAAGGTAGAAAAGTGTTCGTTCATTACAAAATACTTCCTACTGAGTTCAGGCATTGTGTTCAACATTGGGTCTGCCATTCTACATAGCATTGTTTCTCTATTTTTAAATGAGGAATCTGGTTTCAGCAAAATCAAGTGACTTGGCCAGGGTCACAGGCATGAGCAGAAGACCCAGTTCCTCTGATTCAAATCCCGTGGTTCATTTCCACAAAATAAACCTATAATTGAGTGGGGCTTTAGAGATCATAAAATTCAGTGCTTTTATTTCATAAGTGAGGAAAATAAGCTTTCTGCCCGTTTATAATGTACACATAGTGAAATGGGAATGGGAACTCACGTCCCCCAGTACCAGTGTATTGTTCTTACCCAAAGAGATAATTTAACATTCACTTATTGTATATTTTTAGATCATGTCTAAAACCCACTTTCTTCTCTGAAGGGCATGCTCTAAAGTTTCTTCTTCACCTCTCTCCCCTCAGGGCACCTAATCTTAAAATATAAGAGAAACTCTGACCAAATTTGTCTCCATGTTGACCCCAGGCACTTTAGTCATTGTTGAAACTTCTTTTTTGTTGTTGTTAAGAGAAGTAAGTCTTTATTTTCGTGTTTAGGAAAAAAAAGAAAAAAAAAACTGGCTAAGTTGATTGCTCTTCGGTGACCAACGAGACCAAACTCCCTATCCTTGTCCAGTTCCTCCGAGTTAGACCTTATTGCCCTCCATAAGCAATGATATTTTGCTGCCCCCTGCGGTTCCACTGGAGAATTACTTCAAAGGCCAGATAGAAAGTTCTAGCCATATTTTAATTTTTTGAAGCTACTTTGTGGTACTATTGGGAAGAGAGAGGAGATGAAAGGCCATATGACAGTGTGTTGGGTCACTGTGGATTTATGTTTAGAACTTTCCTCTGCAAAATGAGAACTAAACACTCTTGATGCCTAGCTAAATTGTTTTTATATCACAAAAACTCTAAAATCTAGCTCTGACTTGGTTTCAAGAGATCTAAACTATAAAAAGAGCCAAACAAGAGTTTCTTTGTTTCCTTAAAAAAAGACCTTTTGTTTTTTGTTTTTGTTTTTGTTTGTTTGTTTGACAGAGTCTCGCTCTGTTGCTCAGGCTGGACAGTGGCTGTGATCTCAGCACACTGCGGCCTCCACCTCTCAGGCTCAAGCGATTCTTCTGCCTCAGCCTCCCGAGTAGCTGGGATTACAGGCGTCCACCACCACGCCCAGCTAATTTTTTGTAGTTTTAGTAGAGTTTTACCATGTTGGCCACGCTGGTCTTGAACTCCTGGCCTCAGGTGATCCGTCTGCCTTAGCCTCCCGAAGTGCTGGGATTATAGGCATGAGCCCAGACTTTTGGTTTTCTAAACACAAGTATGATGTTCTTTCTCATTTATCAGGATGTTTTGAGGCCCTTTTACTGAATTTGTCCTTTGATCCCCTGGGAGCCCTTTTATAAGGCTCATTCCGTAGCCAGAGCAAACAAACACATGGCAAGGCCAGCCTGCTTCTCCCTGGTCTTACAAACTCCAGCTGAAAATGTATTGCCTCACACTCTTACGGACCTTCTTAGCAAATGCTTACTAGACTCCAATAGTGAATTCTGTCAGTTCTGTCCTGAGAATCTGACATTTGCCCTACTGCGAACTCAGGAAGTTTGGAACTTTGGATGAACACTTTTAATAATTAAGATCAAAAACAAAAACCGTACTTGCTTTCTCATTTTATGTGATTTTAACATAGAACATCAGAATTCAAAATATGAGGCTACTCTGCAGAAAATATATAAATTTTTTTATTTTTATGCTATTTTACACAGCTACGTTCAGTATTTCTAATGCTAACTTTAAGATGTCTAAAATATATATGGACATATATGTGTCTATTTAGAAAACGAACCGTCATCTAAATATCATTTAAAAAATGGTGTAGGAAGTTGAAAAGGTCTAACTTAGCTTCTGCCCTTTCCTTTTCAGGTTTTCTAAATAGCTTTGAGGAGTTACAGGCTGAGGAATGCGGCATCCTCAATGGATGTGAAAATGGTCGCTGTGTGAGGGTCCAGGAAGGTTACACCTGTGATTGCTTTGATGGGTATCACTTAGATACAGCCAAGATGACCTGTGTCGGTAAGAATGACATGTGTTTTATGGGACATTAATTTTTTTCCTGACACCGCCATGTCCATACCTCAGTCAGCAGAGAACATTTAAGATAGATTTGCTGAGTTTCAGTTTGGGAAGACGAGAAAAGTTCTGGGGATGTACATTAAGTACAGTATGAATATACTTAATGCCACTGTATACTTAAAAATGGTTAAAATGGTAAATATGTTCTGTATATTTTACCACAATTCTTTTCTTTTCTTTTTTTTTTTTTTTGAGATGGAGTTTCACTCTTGTCACCCAGGCTGAAGTGCAATGGGGTGATCTTTACTCACTGCAACTTCTGCCTCCCAGGTTCAAGCAATTCTCCTGCCTCAGCCTCCTGAGTAGCTGGATTACATGCTTGCACCACCACACGTGACTAATTTTGTATTTTTAGTAGAGATGGGGTTTCACTATGTTGGTCAGGATGGTCTCGAACTTCTGACCTCAGGTAATCCACCCGCCTTGGCCTCCCAAAGTGCTGGGATCACAGGTGTGAGCCACCTTACCCAGCCTACCACAATTCTTTTTAAAAAGAAAGAGTTGGTGTTTCATTTAGGAATCCATTTATCAATGAGGATTGAAAAAAAAAAAAAGAATCCAAATAGTGGTAAATAGTGGAGGAAAGGCCTGAATATCCCAGATAATTAGTTTGACTCTTAAATTTAGCTTTTGACTGCAGCAAGTAATGATTTCCTTGAATACTTGACACTAGCATAAGGGAGTGTAGACATCTGCAAAAAGTACAACTTCCGGCCGGGCGCGGTGGCTCAAGCCTGTAATCCCAGCACTTTGGGAGGCCGAGACGGGCGGATCACGAGGTCAGGAGATTGAGACCATCCTGGCTAACACGGTGAAACCCCGTCTCTACTAAAAAATACAAAAATCTAGCCGGGCGAGGTGGCGAGCGCCTGTAGTCCCAGCTACTCTGGAGGCTGAGGCAGGAGAATGGCGTAAACCCGGGAGGCAGAGCTTGCAGTGAGCTGAGATCCGGCCACTGCAGTCCAGCCTGGGCAACAGAGCCAGACTCCATCTTAAAAAAAAAAAAAAAAAAAGTACAACTTCCTAGTAACCATTTGAATGAAACTCCTCCCAAAGCTGTCATGTTGCCCCGCCTCTTACATTGAAAAGAACTGGAAACATACGTTTAACCTTCTCTGTGTGACCTAGTGTTATCTTTCAGGGCCTGTTTGCCACATAAGTTTTTCCTTTATTTTTCTTCTCCCTCTTTTTTTTTTTTTTGAGGAGGAGTCTTGCTCTGTCACCCAGGCTGAAGTGCAGTGACACAATCTCGGCTCACTGCAAGCTCTGCCTCCCGAGTTCACACCATTCTCCAGCATCAGCCTTCCAAATAGCTGGGACTACAGGCACCCACCACCAGACCCGGCTAATTTTTTTGTATTTTTAGTAGAGACGGGTTTTTACCTTTTAGCCAGGATGGTCTCGATCTCCTGACCTCATGATCCGCCCACCTCGGCCTCCCAAAGTGTTGGGATTACAGGCGTGAGCCACCGCACCCGGCCTCTTCTCCCTCTTGAAGCAGTCCTTTTGCCCACTTTGCCTTTGTGAGTTTTAATCCGTGGTGTGTCTTTAAAATAGGTAACCTACGTTCTTAACAGATGTTTCAAGTGAGTGAGAGCCTAAATGGATCTCATGTAGAAAGAGGTCTGCGAATGTTACGGAAGGCTTTAGAGGGACTGTATGGAGAGGTCTCTGCTTAGGTATCTGGTTCCTCTTGACAAATCTAGCAGTTCCTCCACACCTGTGGGAAGGAATTTGGAAGGAATATAATTCCTCTAACTTTCTTGAGGTTCTACTAGAAATGTCAAGCTCACAAAATGCTCATGCTGTGCTAGATAACAGGGAAAGAAGTTCTAGGACCTCCCTGATAATCTACCTCTTTAAGATCTAAAAAGTCCCCTTTATCTTGTCTGTGGTTGAAGCAAGGTGGAGATAGCTTGCTTACTTGGGGTGGTCGGGGGAAGGGCAGCGTTTAGGCTGCCTCGATGCCTCAGGTAAGCCTCAAGTAGGTTGTGTGTCCTCACAGAGCAATATCAAAGATTGTTTACCTGCATCGTTTGACTTATTGCAGATGTAAATGAATGCGATGAGTTGAACAACCGGATGTCTCTCTGCAAGAATGCCAAGTGCATTAACACCGAAGGTTCCTACAAGTGTTTGTGTCTGCCAGGCTATGTACCTTCTGACAAGCCGAACTACTGCACTCCGTTGAATACCGCCTTGAATTTAGAGAAAGACAGTGACCTGGAGTGAAACGGAATCTACATAACCTAAGCCCATATACTCTGCACTGTGTAAAGGAAAAGGGAGAAATGTATTATACTTGAGACATTGCACCTAACCCGGAAGGCTGGAAATACAGAAACAGCATGGAGTTGCAAGTCCTCTGAAGACAATGAGAGGACTTAGGATGAGCCCAACAGGTGTGGCAGACCAAATGGACATTTCTCTGAAAAACCAGTATATATAGTCTGTTCATATGTAAAATTCAGTGGAAGAGAGGTGGAACAGTGCTGTTATTTTAAACAGAAGGTTGTATTATTATGTTGTTTTGTTTTTTTACTATTGCTTGATTAAATTTGGCATTTAAATAGTGGTGGAAATATTTTATATAATTTTCATTTTTTGGTTGTGCAGTTCCTTGGCTGTTTTTCTTTTCCTTCAGATTTTTTAAACTCTCAAATGAAAAAGTCTTCGATAAAATATTGTTAAGCTGTATTATAAATATTGTTACACAGGGTTATGCAATTCCTGGCCTGGAGCATTTTTGAAATTCAAATTGTTTGTCCTGTGGAGCAGGCAGTGATTTTGTTTCAAAACTTTTATACACATTTGGAGAAAAGTACTTTATATTTTCAGTGTTTTGTTTGATGTTAATGTCCATTCTTAGCCAAGCTGCTAGCAGGTGTCAATTGGATCCCTTTCCTTCACTGAAATGGAAGAGTTTATAAGCTTACGTTAGTATTGTAATATGTAAAGTAAGCCCAACAAAAATTTTTTAAAATTTGATGATCCCCAATATATCTACCATTGTATGTTAAAGTGAAATAAATCACCATTTTTGTAGAAAAAATTCTACCTGAGAGTAATTGTCAATGAGTACACGTGTATAAGTTGTATCCCACTCTCCCCACTTTTATTTTTACCAGTGGTCTTCTGTTAATGTAGAGTCTTTTACAAGTTAATCATTAAATTTGTTAGATCTTGTTAGGGGCTAAGTAGTTTCCCCTAACATTCATATGTTGGAATTTTAACCTCTAATACTTCAGAAAGTGACTAGATTTGGAGATCGGATCTCTAATGAGGTAATTAAGGATAATGAGGTCATTGGTGTGGCCCTAATCCAATAGGACTGCTGTCCTTGTGTCACCCATAGAAGGTATCTGAGTTACCGGTGGCGAATCTGTATAGGTCTGCAGCAACCTCAATTCTTGCCTTCTCAGAAGAAATAATTTGACTGAGGGGCATAAGGCAGAAAAAGAGATCAGGCAAGTTTCAGAGCAGAAATGGAAGTTTATTTAAAAAGGTTTTAGACCAGGAAAGAAAGGAAACTTCACTTGGAAAAGTGGGCACCTGAAGGCCAAGTGCAGTGTTTAGCCTTGAACCTAGCTAGGATTTCACAGGCTGGCCCCTTTCCCATGATTCTTCCCTCAGGGTGGGCTGCCTGCGCACACACAGCGCCCTCCTTACACTTGGGAAGTGAGCACATACAGCGTTGAGGAAGCTACACACGCCCGTCTGAGGCTTTCTTCCCTTTTCTGGTGGTGTGCCCCTGGAAGGTCATACTCCACCATCTTGTCCTTAATGTTCATACCCAGGAAGTTGCATCTCTTTGGCACCTACATTCAATTAACACTTCAGTGCAGCAGGTGTGGGCCATCAGGAAGTGGCCCCTCCCTGGCCTCGGCTGCCAGTTGCTCACTTTTAGAGAGGCAATGTGGTCACTGCTGAACCATCACCTGACATTCCTAGTGGATGGGGGAAGAACCTCATGCCTGTCTGACTACCTGGAACACTTAGAAGAAGAGATTAGGACACAGATACACAGGAAAGACCCTGTGAAGACACAGGGAGACAGTAACCATCTGCAAGCCCAGGAGACAGGCCTCAGAAGAAATCAACCCTGCCCAAACTCTGAACTCCAACCAACGGCTAGCCTCCAGATTTGAGGGAAAATAAATTTCTGTTGTTTAAGCCGCCCAGTTTTTGGTACTTTGTTATGGCAGCCCTAGGAAACTAAAATACATATCACAGGAAAAATGAATAATAGCTTTCACAGTTCCAGTCCTGCTTACACAACCACGGTAATGCCATTGTTTCATAACTTTAGCTGAAATTCACTTTTACTTGAAAAAGCATCTGAGTTTTTAAAAACAAACTATGGCTAGGCATATCCAGCAGAAATGTCTGCCCACGTAACTTTTTTTCTGAAAAGTTCTGCATTTTAATAACTACAGTAGGCCGGGCGCAGTGGCTCACGCCTGTAAATCTCAGCACTTTGGGAGGCTGAGGCAGGTGGATCACCTGAGGTCAGGAATTTGAGACCAGCCTGGCCAATGTGGTGAAACCCCATCTCTACTTAAAAAAAAAAAAAGAGAGAAAATTAATTAGCCGGGCATGGTGGCAGGAGCCTGTAATCCCAGCTACGCGGGAGACTGAGGCAGGAGAATCGCTTGAACCCGGGAGGCAGAGGTTGCAGTGAGCCAAGATCGCGCCACTGCACTCCAGCCTGGGCAACAAGAACAAAACTCTGTCTCAAAAATAACTAAATAACTACAGTGGGCAGAATAATGACACCCCAAAGATGTCCGTGTCCTAATCCTCAGAACCTGTGGGTATGTTACCTTCCATGGCAAAGGGGAAGTAAGGTTATAGATAAGCTGTTAATCACCTGGCCTTAATAGGAAGATTATCCCGGATTATGTGGGTGGGCCCAATGTAATCACAAGGGTGATTTCATTGTGATTATACTGGGCCTACCCAGACAATTTGGTAATTTCTTCCAAAAGGAAGAGGACCTTAAAAGTGGAAGGAGGCCAGTCATGGTGGCTCACACTTACAATCCCAGCAATTTGGAAGGCCAAGGCAGGTGGATCACTTGAGCCCAAGAGTTTGAGACCAGCCTGAGCAACATGGTGCAACCCCATCTCTACAAAAAATAAAATTAAAAAAAATTAGTTGGGGATGGTGGTACACGCCTGTAATCCAAGCTACTTGGGAAGCTGAGGTGGGAGGATTGCTTGAGCCCAGGATGTAGAGGCTGCAATGAGCAGAGATTGCACCACTGCACTCCAGCCTGGGTGACAGAGTAAGACTTTGTCTCGGGGGAAAAAAAAAAAAACGTGAAAGAGGAAGGCAGAATTGGAGAATCAGAGGGAGATGTGAGAAAGACTCAACCTGCCACTGCTGGTTGGCCAAGCGATTCTTCCTGTAATTGAGGGAGCCAGGAGAGAGAATGAGTCCAGGAATGTGGGTGGCCTTCAGAAGCTGGAAAAGGTGAGAAACAGATTCTCCCCTAGAGCTTCCAGAAAGGAATGCAACCCTGCTGACCCCTTGACACCTTGATTTCAGTCCCATGACACTTGTGTTGTTACTGAAACACCAGAGGTCTGGTCTAGGTCCTGCAACTTGATGCACAGAAAGCCAATCACTGAGACAAGTGTTGTCAGGGAAGGATTTAATCGGGTGCTGCAGCCCAGGAGATGGGAGATCAGTCTCAAAAATAGGGGTTTATGGAATGGAAGAAATGTAACCATGTGTGGGAAGACAGGAATTAGGGAGGAGTAAGGCAGGAGTTGGTCGACAGGAAGCAGGTGATCAAACAGGCAGTAGTAGTAACAGGTGAGGGGTCCAGACTCCCATGGTCCAGATGCAGTGATCTGGTAAGTTTCAGCTCCTTAATACTATTTGGGAGAGCTTATGGTGGATTTTCCCATTAGCTTTTCCTCGGATAAGACAAATGAAGAAAGGACCTCGGATAAGACAAATGAACGTTCTCAAGTTTCAAGACCAGGAGGGTCAATTTCTATTTTTAGTCAAAGGAATGATAAACATCAGTTCTATGGGCCAGTTGGGCCAGTTTCAGTGTCAACTTCCAACCTATAGAACCGAAGATAACAAATGTGTATTGTTTGAAGCCACTGAATTTGCAGTGATAGAAAGCTAATACAATCTCAAAGCTTCATATCTTACCTGTCTCTTGCAACATCTTGTAGCTGATGTTTGTATAGGGAAAATGTGTGACCAGTTTCCAGCTGTTTCCACTTTCCAGCATGTGCTCTTAATGCATTTTCATAGTGTCTTCCACGTCTAGACTTTGTTTTTACCTAGTGTTGTGCAAGTCCCAAAAAAGTACAGCAAGTGTCTAAAACTGTACAGAAGAAAGCCACGTGAGTATGTGAGAAAAACAAATATGGAAGAGAAGATATTACTGCACACAAAGCAACTTTGATTACCAAGAGATGTTTTAAGCATCCGACATTCTAGCATGATAGTTTTATTGCGTTTCCATTGTCTTTGTAGGAAATTAAGGGATTTGACTGAGGTGTATCATGAATTCTATTAGCATTTTCACACAGCACATTTTCATTTTTACAGGTTACTTATATTAAGCAGGAGATGCCTGTACATAATGAAAATACATAGCTTGCTTTATTTATTTTTATTTTTTATTTTTTTGAGATGGAGTCTTGCTCCGTTGCCCAAGCTGGAGTGCAGTGGCATGCTCTCAGCTCACTGCAACCTCTGCCTCACAGGTTCAAGTAATTCTCCCACTTCAGCCTCTCGAGTAGCTGGAATTACAGGTGTGAGCCACCACATCGAGCTGATTATTGCACTTTTAGTAGAGACAGTGTTTCACCATTTTGGCCAGGCTGGTCTCGAATTCCTGACCTCAGATGATGTGCACCCCCTCACCCTCCCAAAGTGCTGGGATTACAGGTGTGAGCCACCACGACCAGTCAATAATACATAGCTTTAAATGTGACATTTTTAAGTAAGTTTTGTTGCATAACGTTTGTTTCACAGCCCTAGAAAAAGTTTGTGTGTGTGTGTGTGATATATAAGATTCTTTTAGCTCCTTCCAGAAGTTACTGCAATTTTAGGCTTAATGCCAGTTGCCCTCACACGAGGTCTGGGATTCTGTGGCAGTGGTCCTAATTCACTGGTTATGAAGAGACAGGCACGTGGTAAGATGTAGTCGAGTCATTCATTTGACATGTATTTTCCAGCTGCACTTAAACGTCTTATACCCAAGTAAGAACCATTTCTCTTCTGCCCACCCATGGAACTGGTACCTTAAAATACTATCAGCAATATTTTATTCATTTGTCATAAAATCAAATGTCATTCCAAAAAAACTAAATCTGGCCATCTAATTTAAATCTATGTAGTTTAAAGTTATGTTCTTGAAATTTGCCATGTTAGTTGAAATGAGCAGCAAGTACTAATCTAGCAAACTAAATAAACCCTTAAATGTATCAAAGTTCTTTTGTACAACTTCATATTTCTATTTAAAAAGTTTACAGAGGCCGGATGCGGTGGCTCACAACTGTAATCCCAGCACTTTGGGAGGCCGAGGCGGGCGGATCACGAGATCGGGAGATCGAGACCATCCTGGCTAACATGATGAAACCCTGC
>NW_012102743.1:1048231-1049257 GCF_000951045.1 Mandrillus leucophaeus | reverse complement strand
GAACTTCAGGCCCAGTAAAATCAGTGTGGCTGGAGCAGAAAGAGAACCCAGGGGGAGTGATAGGTTATGCTCTCAAGGAAGCCTTATCATGTGATGTTTATGCACCAGGTTAAAGTTTTCCTTCCTACTAAGATGTCTTTAAAGTTCTCCCCCAACCTTTAGTCATCTTAACTTTTTTAGCCCATTCCCGGACATTTCTTTGAATGATGGATATTTTTTCTACTACCAGTAAGCAAACTTCTCTCTTCCTCTCTGTAGGAATTGTCCTCCCTGGTTCCTTCCCTTGTGATGTTAATAGTTCTCTGCAGGTTACCTTCAACTATAAAAATCTCAGACCCTTCTAAGGCACATACAGAACAGGATGTCATGTTGCTCCTAAGCCCCACCTGGAATGTCCTGCTCTTGGAAGAGAAAACAGCCCTTTTTCCTCTCTCCATCTGCAGAGGCCTAAAGAGCAAAAGCAAAAAAGGATAATGAGATGCTTGTAAGGAAATGGCAAGGGGGTGGGCTCTGGGGAACATGCCCAGCTGGGTTCAATTTCAGCATCCTTCCTTTAAGACCAAGAAGTTCCTAGCAGGTGGGTTCCTGGGGGCGTTGCATACTCACCGAGGTGCGCAGCCTCTCAAGGATAGAGAGGGAACAGAGAAGAAAGCAGCTGACAAGGGGAAAATGGTTCATAAAGAACTTTCCCACATAAGAGAACTGGGTAGGCACTAATTAGCCTTTGCTAAGATTTTAATAGTGAAAAGGAGTTGCTGTTATTTCATTTATTCTATAAGCATTTGTTAAATGCTTATTTTGTACCAGGCGTTGTGCTAGCCCTGGGAATATGGAAATGAATAACAAGTCATCTTTGACCCCATAGCTAGCTCAGAAGACAGATGGGAGCCCAACTGACCATAAAGCAATGAGGTAAGTATAGTAATTAATAGAACCTAGAATTCAGTGTTATGGAAACAAAGCAGAACCAACTGATTCTACCCTGGAGGGCGTGGGGATGTCGAAGTCTTTTTTTTTTTTTTTTTT
>NW_012102743.1:1043594-1045571 GCF_000951045.1 Mandrillus leucophaeus | reverse complement strand
TTGCAGTGAGCTGAGATTGTGCCACTGCACTCCAGCCTGGGCTACAGAGCGAGACTCAGTCTAAAAAAAAAAAAAAAAAAAAGTTTATAGATACAAAAGCATATCATAATTTAGCTTTAGTGTTTTCACACAGAGATTTTCTTACTCTAAAATTGTACTTTAATTCTGATAAATCTTAATGACTCCATGTTGCCAGAAATAGGCATAAGAAATGAGGTTCATGAATATTTCATTTGCGTCAGCAGCCTTAGTTAACATACACGGCAGTGTTTCATGTACTACTTTGTGGAGGCAACCTGTAGCCGACCAGACTATGCTACTCTAAATATGCTTTTTTGGCACAATGATGATTATTGTTTTTTTTTTTTTCTTTTTGAGACGGAGTCTTGCTCCATCAGCAGTCTGGAGTGCAGTGGCGTCAGAGGCTCACTGCAACCTCCGCTTCCCAGGTTCAAGCAATTCTCCTGCCTCAGCTTCCCAAGTAGCTGGGACTACAGGTGTGCGCCACCACGCCCAGGTAATTTTCGTATTTTTAGTAGAGATGGAGTTTCACCATGTTGGCCAGGATGGTCTCAATCTCTTGACCTCGTGATCTGCCCGGCTCAGCCTCCCAAAGTGCTGGGATTACAGGCGTGAGCCACTGTGCCTGGCCAGCACAATGATTATTTTAATCTGATTATTTTCAGAAACAGCGGACAGTAGAGGCTCTGAAAACAGCATAAGATACTTTTTTTTTTTTAATAAGGGAAATTTATAAAGAAAATTTCCATTTGTGAGGGTATGTCTCTGTATCAGAAAGATGATGGCTCTGGGACTGAAACTTGCATAATAAGCCTCACAGTTGTTTACCATACTTTCCCTATTCACCTTCTCATAAGTTGCCTCCTTCATAGCTTTCTTCCTTTATTTTAGCTGGAGATGATATTTAAGCCCAAATTGTAAGTCTTCCATGTATATGAGATACACATGTTAATACACTTCTCTGTGTTTTTCACTTTTAAATCTGTCTTTTGTTACAAGGGCCCCAGTGGAGAATTTACATGGGCAGAGGAACAGGGATTTTTCCCCCTCATCTACAAGACCATAACCATAGATTTATGAATTGTTCTAATTAGTTGCAGCACTAAAATTCTATGATGCTAATACGCTCTCCAGCTTTCAAAGAAGAATGACTTAAATATGTCCTAGAGCACCTATTACTTGCTGCTCAAATCTTTGGCAAGAAGAAGAAGAAAATAGAGATGGTTGCCAAAGATCAATATCAAAGTGATGGGTAATTGCAACTTATGAGAAAAAGGGAATAGGGAAGGCATCATCTGCAAAGTGCAGCGATAAATCACGTTCTGATAAGACATTAGACATTTCTCAGGGAAAAAAGCTCCCCGAGTTAGGATAAAACATTTACAATCATCACAGGAATATGAGGGTCCTCGGGCCAGCTTTCACTGCCTTTAAGAGTATGGCTTTGCCATGGGCCGGGAGTGGTGGCTCATGCCTGTAATCCCATCTCTTTGGGAGGCTGAGGCAGGTGGATCACCTGAGGTCAGGAGTTCAAGACCAGCCTGGCCAACTTGGTGAAGCCCTGTCTCTACTAAAAATACAAAAATTAGCCAGGCGTGGTGGCAGGGGCCTGTAATCCCAGCTACTCGGGAGCCTGAGGCAGAAGAATCGCTTGAACCCAGGAGGCAGAGGTTGCAGTGAGCTGAGATCGTGCCATCACATTCCAGCCTCGGGGACAAGAGCGAGACTTTGTCTGAAAAAAAAAAAAAGAGTTGGCCATTAGCAAAAGAAGAGGTGAGAATGTTTGGGGAACTTCAGGCCCAGTAAAATCAGTGTGGCTGGAGCAGAAAGAGAACCCAGGGGGAGTGATAGGTTATGCTCTCAAGGAAGCCTTATCATGTGATGTTTATGCACCAGGTTAAAGTTTTCCTTCCTACTAAGATGTCTTTAAAGTTCTCCCCCAACCTTTAGTCATCT
>NW_012102743.1:1009345-1042689 GCF_000951045.1 Mandrillus leucophaeus | reverse complement strand
TCTCCTGCCTCAGCCTCCCGAGTAGCTGGGACTACAGGCGCCCATCACCATGACTGGCTAATTTTTTGTATTTTTAGTAGAGACGGGGTTTCATCGTGTTAGCCAGGATGGTCTCGATCTCCTGACCTCGTGATCCGCCCGCCTTGGCCTCCCAAAGTGCTGGGATTACAGGCGTGAGCCATCACGCCCAGCCGGGGATGTAGAACTCTTAAGAAGATGAAGTAATTGGAATTGTATGGGCTTAAAGTTCACTAGGAAAAAAAAAAAAGAGAACCACACAGCCACTTCACCTGCTCCTTCCTTTTTTGTCAAATAATGTATGTCTGGTCTTCCAGAAATAGCACTGGACTTGGCATCTCAGAGCACCTACCTGGGTCCTAATTTCTGTCTCTTCCATGGCCAGTTATGCAACCTCGAACAAGTCTCTTCTATCTTGTCACTTTTTTTTTTTTTTTTAGTCAGTAATGTGAACTCTGAAATCCCTACAGTGTCAAAAACGTTAAATTCCTTTTCTTTTTATCAAATAATCTTTCCCAGCTTGATTTCTTAATCCTAGTTAACTGTGATCACATTAACTATTTGCTACCTTAGAATGGCTTAATGAAACCCTTGAGCCATAGTCATTCTCTGCAGAGCTGGGTGTTCCAAATGGACATTCCGTAGATGCATAAAAACAGGTGGTAAACGCTCTAACAACGCAGGGGCATTCTGTGAATTACAGTTTCAACATTCGAAAGACTGGACATGAAAAAGATAGATTGGATTCTAAATCCACTGGCATTTTGACAAGAAATTTCAACTTTACTTTTGCCAATGTAAAAAAAGAAGAGCTTCTTTAAATGTGATTTTAAATGTCTTAAATTTCTGAGTGGTTTTTAAAAGATTTAGAAGTTTTAGCCATCCATTTGTGCAAATTTTTCACTGATAGTGACTATTAGAAATCCGAGAGATTAAATTAAAAGTCTCGATCAGGAACTGCAGGTAGTCATTTCAAAGATAAAACCTATTTAAAAGTTTGCAGATGTAAGGTCAAGTTTCTCAATAATACTTTAAAAGTACTTTATTAGGAAGTGTTATAAAATTATTCAATATTTAATTTTATACCTACTACATAATCTTAATTTTAAAAGTATTATATAAAGAAAATTTAATTTTTTTAACCAAGCTCCACTTAAAGGACTCAAATCCCCTCCCATTAATCCCAGTCTGCCAAATAGACATCCTGTGAAACAGATGTTTTGCCAATCTGTGAAAAACACTGGGAAGCATTATTTTAGGGTGCATACCTATGGGTGGAACAATTCATTTATTTTATAGTCATCCTTTCCCTTTCTGATCTGCAGAGACAGTTGTGCTGTAAATTTTCATCCATGCATAGGTCTGTTTCCGAACTCTATGTCCAATTCCATCACGTTTTTTCTATCTGTGCATCAATGTTATACTGTTTTCATTATTAGGGCATTTTTATAAGTCTTCATTTCTGGTAAGGCAAATTCCTCTACCTTCTTTTTTAAGGAGTGTGCTCACTCTTTGATTTTTAAATAATTAATGAGCAGACATTATTTTTTGAGCAGTTTTACATGTATAGAAAAATTGAGGGGAAAGTATAGACAGCTCTCATACAGCCCCTCACCCCCACTCCTGCCTCCAGGTTCCCTCATTAATATCTTACATTAGTGTAACACATTTGTTACAATGGATGAGCCTCTGTTGATACTTATTAATTAAAGTTTATAGTTTACACTAAGGTTCTTTGTGTTACACATCTATGGGTTTTGACAAATGTATAATTACATGTATTCACCAATATATCATACACAATAGTTTCAATGCCCTACAAATCCCCTGTGCTCCCACCTATTCATCTGACCCTTCCTCACTTCCCCACCACCCAAACCCCTGGCAACCACTGATCTTTTTACTATCTCCATAGTCTTGCCCAAAAAACGTGGTTGGAATTATATAGTATGTAGCCTTTTCAGATTGACTTTTTTCACTTAATAATATGCACTTAAGGTTCCTCCATTTCTTTTCATGGCTTAATAGATCATTTCTTTTTAGTGCTGAGTAATATTCCATTTTATACATGTACCACAGTTTATCCACTCACCTATTGAAGAACATCTTTGTTGCTTCCAAGTTTTGGCAGTGAGGAATCAGGTTATTCTAAACATCTTCGTGTAGGTTCTTGTGTAGATGTAAGTTTTCAGCTTCTTTGGGTAAATGCTAAGTACATACAGCTGCTGGATTGTGTAGTAAGAATATGTTTAGTTTTGTAAGAAGCTGGAAAATGTCTTCCTGAGTGGCTGTACCATTTTACATTCCCACTAGGAATGAATGAGTGTTCCTGTTGCCCCATATGTTTGTCAGCATTTGTTGGTGTCCGTGTTTTGGATTTTAGCCATTCTAATAGGTGTGTAGGGTATCTCGTTTTAATTTGCAACTTGCTAGTGACATACGATATAGAACGTATTTTCACTGCTTATTTGCCATCTGTATATCTTGGTGAAATACTGTATCTTTTCAGGTCTTCTGTCCATTTTTTTTTAATTGGGTTGTTCATTTTCTTATTGTTGGGTTTTAGGAGTTCTTTGTATATTTTCCATATATCTTTTACCAGATACATGTTTTACAAAGATTTTCTCCCAGTCTGTGGCTTCTCTTTTCATTCTCTTAAACCCATTGCTTTTTATAAATTTAGGATCTGTTTAAGTTAAAAAAAAAAAAAACCCTGTTGGGATTTTTAATAGAATTACATTGATTCTATAGATAGTTTTGGGGGAAATAACATATTTACAATATTGAGTCTTGTCCATGACATTTATTTAGATTTCATTTAATATTTGTCATAAATATTTATAATTTTCTTCATAGAGGTTTTACTAATATTTTAGATTTATTCTAAGTATTATATTTTGTTGCTGTTGGAAATGTTATTATTTTTAAAGATTTGTGTTTGATAGTTTGTTTCTGGTGTACTGAAATACAATTGACTTTTAGATACTGATCACGACCTTGCTAAATGCTCTTCTCAATTTGAATAATTTACCCTAAGATTATTTGGGGATTCTGTGAATGGCAATTTTGTTTCTTCCTTTCCAGTCTTCATATTTTTAATTTTCATGTCTATTAAACTAGTTAAAACTTAGAGGGCAATGTTGAATTATAGAGTGGTGATAGCAGGTATACTGATTTTAAAGAAAATCCTTTCACTGTTGCTCTATTAAATATAATGCATGCTTAAATGTTTTTATGTATACCTTTTCTAGGGTAAAGAATGTTCCTTTCATCCCTAATTTGGTAATGGGCTTAATGTAAATATAAGTGTTGAATTTTATTTATTTACTTATTTATTTTATTTATTTATTTTTTTGTAGCTAAAGAAAAAATTCCTTTTGCTTTTGTTGTCCACAGAAACCAATTATAACTAAAGAATAAATCTCTGACTCTGAAACATGCCTGAACTGGCCTCTGCTTGACAGCATTACCCAATGGGTCATCCCAGAAACCCAGGCCCCTCAGGATTATCAAAATATTTCATTGATTTATTGAGATAATAAGGTATTTTATTATTTCTCCTTTAGCCAGGAAATTAAGTTAGCCAATTACTGGAAATTATAATTTGATTTCTCTTAAGCAGTATGTAACTCCAAGTACATACCTTGGCACAAAATTAAAATCATGAGTTAAACATATTTCCAGTGGAGTTAGCCTAGGAAACATTCAGTTCAGAGACACTGGACAGACAAATGCAGTATCCTAGCATCTAGGAAGGGCAAAGTTACTTCATTTATTCTGGCAGCATACCCACCCCACACCACCATGCAATGTGCCTATATTGAAGACAAAACGCTCAACAACCTAGAGTGGGGATGAGGGAGGGAGAAGTAGGAAACAGGAAGACAATAGCAAGAGTGAGATTCTCTAGCAGCAGAGCATAGCGAGTGGATTTTGTCTAGTGAGCCGATGGAAGCACTGCTGTAGTGTAAGAGTCCAGTTGTATTAGAATCCATTAATTTTTCTTTGTGTTTATTGTATACTAATAGTAAAATATTTACTGTGCGTATTAGCATGAAATAGGCATCCGCCACATTGTTTTCTTGCTGGATGCTTTGTCCCAAGTTTTTACTGATGCCTTTGGTTTCAGGTACTTTGGCTATTGTATAGAAAACTGTTGGGCAGGAACGGTGGCTCACGCCTGTAATCCCAGCACTTTGGGAGGCCAAGGTGGGTGGATCACCTGAAGTTGTGAGCGCAAGACCAGCTGACCAACAAGGTGAAACCCCACCTCTATTAAAAATACAAAAATTAGCCAGGTGTGGTGGTAGAGGCCTGTAATCCCAGCTGCTCAGGAGGCTGAGGCAGGAGAATTGCTTGAACCCAGGAGACGAAGTTGGCAGGGAGATGAGATTGTGCCACTGCACTTCACTCTGGGCAACAAAAGCAAAACTCCATCTCAAAAAAAAAAAAAAAAAAAAAAAAAATTGTTCATATATATTCTGTTTTGCTAGTTGATTTCTATTAGTGTTTATGAAAGTTTATTCAAATTTATTTCAAGTTATTTACTTTTGCTTTCCATTATTTGTTGGAAGATTGTATTGATATCTATATAGTATTCTATGTAGGATTATAGGATTTATAGGATTTCATTTACCAATAAATTCATTCTGTTTTATAGTCTACTCAGTGCCAAAAGTCACAAATGCTGAAATCTTTCTCTCTCTCCTTCTCTCCTTCTCTCCCTCTCTCCCTTCCCTTCCCTTCCTTTCCCTTTCTTTTTCAGTCTCACTCCTGTCTCTTATACACATCTAGATGTGTATAAGAGACAGCCCCCCTCCCCTCCCCTTTTTCAGAGTCTTACTCTGTCACCCAGGCTAGAGTGCATTGGTGCAATCTCGGCTCACTGCAACCTCCGCCTCCTGGGTTCAAGCGATTCTCTTGCCTCAGTCTCCCATGTAGCTGGGATTACAGGTGTGCACCACCATGTCTGGCTAATTTTTGTTGTTTTTTTTTTTAGTAGAGACAGGGTTTCGTCATCTTGGCCAGGCTGGTCTCAAACTCCTGACCTCAGGTGATCTGCCCGCCTCAACCTCCCAAAGTGCTAGGGTTACAGGTGTGAGCCACCACACCCAACTGAAATATTTATTTTTAACCATGTGATATTATATATTTGTAGAATTAGTAGAACATTGTTACATAACCATAACCAGTGGTTTTCATTTGGACACCTGTATATAGTATACTGTATCTGTAGAATCACTTAAAAAACTGTTTAAAACAAGTGGGAAGAAAACTACTTTGATTTTTTTCCCCAGAATTTTCTTGTAAAATTGGCATGCTTTATATTTCAGTAAATAAGTAAATGTAGATATAGATGTGGATTAAATATAGATATTGACCTTATATTGGATGCCATCTGTGTGCCTTCATCTTCACATTCTTACGACTTTTATGTAGAGTTGACACAGCATTCTCTGGAAGTTATTTTTTGGTTTTGTTTTGGTCTGGGCCAGTCCCTGGGAACCAGCTGCTTGAACCAGTGGGTACAAGAAAAAACCCTGTGGTCTCTGTGCCCTCACCCATCGGCACCGCTTCGATGGCCTACAAACCCTCAGGAGAAAGCAAACAGAGATCTGGGTGATGTTTGTTTTTAGTGTCAAGGAATGACGTCACTGCCTGAGACTAGGACTTTGAGTAAATTGGCGGATGGGCACAGAAAAATCAAACCCTGGTTAAGAGGCCACATCATTAGCACACAGAGAACAGTATATTTGCATTTCAAAAGCAGAAAACATTAACCTTTTATGAACTTTGGATAAACTGGATGGTATTTGTCAAGGCCAAAAAAGTGCAGTTTGTAAAACATGCATGCTATGCTTGGGCCGATTATTTTTCTTTTAGACTAAATCTGGTGATAACAATTTTATTTATTTTTCTCTAGGGGGTTGGCAAAGGCGCTTGCTTGTTTAATATCAGTGTGTTACGAATATCTTCAGAATTGAACAAAAGGTTATATAATCCCCAGAGTACACTTTCAAAAGAGGACCCACGGACACTCAAAATTCTCTATGACCAGGGCCAGGCGTTCCTTTTTTTGTTTCCATGGGTTCTAAGCCATCCATCTAGGAACCAACAATTATAAAATCACGATAAAAAATAACTTCGAAATGACCAGTTGGGACTTAAAGGTGAATCTGTGAGGTTCACTCTCTATAAGGTTGTGAATATGCCGTGGGCTTGGGAAAGCAAGAAGGGGTTGAGTGTGCCGGCAAACACGAGGGCTTTAATGATTCTCCCCTCATTAAGTACAAGTAACTCTTTTTTTTGAGACAGTTTTGCTCTTGTTGCCCAGGCTGGAGTGCAATGGCATGATCTTGGCTCACCACAACCTCTGCCTCCCAAGTTGAAGCAATTCAGCTGCCTCAGCCTCCCGAGTAGCTAGTATTACAGGCATGCGCCACCACGCCTGGCTAATTTTGTATATTTAGTAGAGAAGGGGTTTGTCCATGTTGGTCAGGCTGGTCTTGAACTCCCAACCTTAGGTGATGCACCCACCTTGGCCTCCCAAAGTGCTGGGATTACAGGCATGAGCCACTGCGCCTGGCCCAAGTAACTCTTAAACTGGCTGCTTATGGAAGCCTACACTCTTCTTCAGGATCATAAGAGGACCAAATGAAGTTAACTACTTTTGAAATCAAGAAAACACAATACAAACTTGTATGGTAGGCTAGCATTGCAAGTTAGTCACTGAGCTTGAATGAATGCATTTGGGACTTGGCAGTGGAAAACATAAAGACTGTTTGGGGACTTTTCATCATATTTGCCTGAGAGCACCACCACTGGATGGCAGTAAAAATCCTTGGATTCCCATCTATTCTTTGATTTTCTTTCTACTCATTAGCTAGCCTTTTTTGTCCATTTAAAAGTGCCATACTTTTACAATTAACTTTGACCAGAACACCTTAATGTGATATGCATATGACATGTTAGGCTCAAGTTCCAAAATTTAAAAATAAGAAAAAAAAGATAATTATGTGCATTGTGGTTGAAACAAGATAAAGGGATTTGGATGATCGCAAGAGTCAAGCAGTTTCTCCATTAGTTAAGATCAATACTCAACCACTCTCATTTTTAAAATCAAATTCGGTTCCAAATGATTAGGTATTAATTACATAGGTCTTATGGGGACTTCAAACTTTTAAATGCAGGGGGAGAATAATTGTCTCAAAATAAGGACACAGGAGTTATTTTTTCACTGGTTATCTTCAGAATTGAACAAAAGGTTATAAAATCCCCAGAGTACACTTTCAAAAGAGGACCCACGGGCACTCAAAATTCTCTATGACCAGGGCCAGGCGTGGTGGCTCACGCCTGTAATCCCAGCACTTTGGGAGGCTGAGGCAGGCGGATCATGAGGTCAGGAGATGGAGACCATCCTGGCTAACATGTGAAACCCCGTCTCTACTAAAAGTACGAAACATTAGCCAGGCATGGTGGCGGGTGCCTGTAGTCCCAGCTACTCGGGAGGCTGACACAGGAGAGTGGCGTGAACCCGGGAGGTGGAGGTTACAGTAAGCCAATACCGCGCCACTGCACTCCAGCCTGGGCGACAGAGCTAGACTCTGTCTCAAAAAAAAAAAAATTTCTGTGTCCAAAAGTGAATTTATCATCTTAACTTCCCGGCTTATTCATCTACGCATTCATTCATTTACTCAACAAATATTTATGGAAGACCTACCAGACTAGTGCTGGGCATTGGGAATACAGCAGCGCAGACAAGGCTCCTCCTTCCACAAAGTTTAGATAATCTCTGCCTTGTCTAGCTGTCCAACTCAAACTCTGAAAGTCACTCCCCGCTCCCTTCGCCTCATCTCACCTTCCATTGTCTTCCAGATAAATCTTCTTTTTTTTTTTTTTGAGATGGAGTCTCACTCTGTCGCCCAGGCTGGAATGCAGTGGCACAATCTTGGCTCACTACAACCTCCACCTCCTGGGTTCAAGCGTTTCTCCAGCGTCAGTCTCCCGAGTAGCTGGGAGTAGTGGCACGTGCTACTGCATCCAGCTAATTTTTGTATTTTTAGTAAGAGACGGGGTTTCACCACGTTGGCCAGACTGGTCTCAAACTCCTGACCTCAGGTGGTCCACCCACCTCGGCCTCCCAAAGTGCTGGGATTACAGGTGTGAGCCACCATGCCTGGCCTCTTCCAGATAAATCTGTGTGTCCCCTTGCTTGCCTCCTCAGCCTCATCTCAGGCTGTGTGCCCTCTCGCTGTCTCTCTCTAATAACCTGATGTGCAGTCGCAAGAAACTTCTTTTAATTCCGTGATTGTAACTCACTCTTTATACCTTTGGGATTTGCCCGCAATTGGTTCTTGCTTGGAATACTTCTCTTCTTCTTCCTACCAATACTCCTTGGCCCGACTAACTGCGCCTTTAGGGGTCAGATTAAGTGTCACTTTTTCAAGGGCACCTTGGTTATCTGGGTTCTCACTGCTAGCTGGTCAGTGGTTGGCAGCTGCAGAATCTTACATGGGCATGTGCTTTCTTGGACCACTCCTGCCACCACTGCAAGTGGGTCTTCTGGAAAGCAGACTGTGAGATGGAGATTAGCACACAGGGATCAAATTCGGGAGTGTTCTTGGGAATAATACCCCTAGAAGAGAAGAGAAGAGAAGAAAATCAATATTGGGTAGAAGAAGAAGAAGGATTATGATGCAATCTCAAAAGACTTTCTATCTCATTACAACCTTCTAAAGCTCTGTTGCTTACAGATTTTCTTTGAAACAAATTGCATTGTTGATATTAAGAGTATTATGCACATTCCAGCATCAATTTCTTGGTGCATTAGCTCCCCAGTGAATGACACGTTGGATGAACACCACTGAGATGAATAACTCTGTCAAGGTTTCCGGAAATCTTGTTGTTCCTCTGCAGAAATGCCTTTTATTATTATAAATTCAGTGGTTATACTTTAAAAGTTTTCCCATAAAATATTGTTTTTTAAAAAGAAATTATTTATCATTGAGATATTCTTTAGTCTGATTTTCCAGTGTGATTTTTTTTTTTTAAAGTGCTTTGTTAAAAAGCAGTTCTTTGGCCGGGCGCAGTGGCTCACGCCTGTAATCCCAGCACTTTGGGAGGTCAAGGCGGGTGGATCACCTGAGATCAGCAATTCAAGACCAGCCTGGCCAACATGGTGAAACACCATCTCTACTAAAAATACAAAAATTAGCTGGGCGTGGTGGCAGGCGCCTGTAGTCCTAGCTACTCGGGAGGCTGAGGCAGGAGAATGGTGTAAACCCGGGAGGTGGAGCTTGCGGTGAGCTGAGATCCGGCCATTGCACTCCAGCCTGGGCGACAGAAAAAAAAAAAAAAAAAGGCAAAGCAGCTCTTCAAGAATGTAACTAATGAAATAGAATACAAAAAATGCCATAAGCTGAGACATGGTAGTACCTATACTTTCACCCAAATGCATGGCCAATACTAAATTCTTTCTTTATATCTTCAGTAATATTTACTATGTGACTTCCCAAAAAAATTGCTGACAAAAAAAAGTGAATTTTAGTTTTTGGCCTTTTGTTTTACAATTATTTCAACATTTTTTGTTGTGGCAGGAAGAACCAGAGACCCCAGTGGTTTGTGGCTTTTGTTCCTTAACTGTAAAATAAAAAAAACTCAAAAGAAGTTTCTGAGCCATTATTAGTAGGTTTTGTGAAATTTCTCAAAAACTGGGTTGGTTCATATAACTTTAAGCATCTGAAAAACTGCTGAAATTTTTCTTTGTTTGTGAATGTTTGACCTTCAAATATCTTGTTAATCATAATAACTTTATATTATTACTAGTTAACATCTCAAGACCAGCCAACTCAGGGAGAATTTTATCATTAATGGCAGTGGATATAAATTCATAATTTAAATGGTCTTCTTGATAACTTTGGATTTGAAGGGATTACTTGCTGGTCTAATTATCCTATCATTCTTTTTTTTTAACCTCATCTTGTGGCTGATGTAGAATTTTTATTTATAATAGAAGAGTTTGCTCTCCCATTTTCTTTAGGTTTATTTTGCTGTTGTCTTTCTTTCACCTATTTTTTTACAGAAATATTTTTAAAGCCATTTTTCCAATATGAGGGTTAACTTAGTTAAAATTAGATAATATTATCTAAAAATCCTTTTACTGGGCACATGTTAATGGAAATGTCTTAAGCCTTACAGGAAGCAATCAATTGAGCCAGCACTATTATCCCCTCCACACTTTTTTTGAGACAGAATCTCACTCTAACACCCAGGCTGAGTGCAGTGGCACGATAATAGTGCACTGCAGCCTTGACCTCCTGTGTTCTGGTGATCCTCCCATCTCAGCCTCCCGAGAAGCTAGGACTACAGGTACATGCCGCCATGACTGGCTGACTTATTTTCATTTTTATTTTTAGTAGAGGCAAGTTCTTGCTATGTTACCTAGGCTGGTCTTGAACTCCTGGGCTCAAGCGATCTTTCCATCTTGGCCTCCCAAAGTGCCGAAGTTTCAGGAACAAGTCACTGTGCCTGGCCCCTTCCACACTTTCTTCCCCACAGGATGTCTTGAAATCACTGAGACTTGGGCACTGTCGTTACAGCAGTTAGCATACCGTGATGGAGAGAACATCAAGAACAAGCTTGAAAAGAGTGAGGCCCTGTTCAGCCACGTCTCCCCATTCTGCACTTCTACAAATGGCTTTTTGAACCTCAGTGCAAAATTTTACCTTTGCTTCTATTAATTTTCTCTTCTGTTGTTTCTCGCTTACTTTAACCTTATGTTAAGATGTTTTGAGATTCTGCTTCTGACATCCAGTATGGTTGCTGTCTCTTCCAAGTTGACATACACTCTCCATCTGTATTTAAGACGTTAATGTAACTATTAAGAAGGATATCTCTTTAAGACAAAAAAAAAGTGCAATACAAAAAAACAACTTCCTTTTGCTGAGTTGCTGAGCCCCTTGTGAGGCTGACAATGGCAGGATGGTTTAGTCTGTCGTCTCCAGAGGGTTTCCTGCCAGGGGACTTCTGGATTTCAGGATCGGGCAGCATGAGTCAAACAGCTCTTGGAGCTCTTTATTCTCAAACCTTCCCTGCAAATCAGAGCTGGAGATTTCAGAATTCCCTCCCCACGTTCCTCATCACCAGTACCGCTCCCCATTTTCTCAATTTTTTTGTATCTCCTTTCAAAGAGAGATATTTAAATAAAAAGTCTTTCCCAGATTTACCTTTTGTTGATTTTCCATTTTTCTCAAGTAGGCAACAAGACTTCATTTTGTTCACTGATGTGTCACACAGAGTATTCAAATAGTTTGAAGCCGGAAGAAGCAAAAAGGGAAGATGCTAAGAGGTCACCAGGGCCGGGCACGTTGGCTCAAGCCTGTAATCCCAGCACTTTGGGAGGCTGAGGTGGGCAGATCACTTGAGGTCAGGAGTTCAAGACCAGCACGGCCAACATGGTGAAACCCCATCTCTACTAAAAATGCAAAAATTAGTCAGGTGTGGTGGCAGGCACCTGTAATCCCAGCTACTTAGGAGGCTGAGGCAGGAGAATCGCTTGAACCTGGGAGGCAGATGTTGCTCTGAGCCAAGATCACATCACTGTACTCCAGCCTGAGCAACAAAGTGAGACTCCATCTCAAAAACAAACAAACAAACAAACAAACAAAAAGAAGCCACCAGTTTTCTGTTTGTGGGGGTTACATTGAAGAAATCTAGTGTTTCCTACCTACTTTCCATGTGGGGTGGGGGAAAACTAAGTGAGAAAAGAGATTAGATCCATCCTTGAGCATGGTGAGTTTGAGGTGCCTGGAAACATCCACATGGAGATGCTGAAAGTCCATGAAATTGACTCATCTGGGGCTGAAAAGGCTGACTGGCTTAGTGCTCTGCAATGTGCAGATAGAGTATCTGTGGATACTGAGTCAGGGCTCTCACAGTGTTGGTCTCAAGGCAATCCTGGTCCTTAGAATAGACATGGAAAGAGGCACAAGGCAGAAAAGGCCATCTTTCCATGTCTATCTGACTCTATGATCATAGACAACACACGTTAAAAATCATATTGTAAGCTGCTCTCAGAACTCACCAATCCCCTTTGGGAAGCTGAGGTAGGAGGATCGCTTGAGCTCAGAAGTTCAAGACAAGCCTCAGCAACATAGCAAGATCCCATCTCTACAAAACATTTTAAACATTAGCCAGGCATGTTGGCATGTGCCTGTCATCCCAGTTGCCCAGGAGGCTAAGGTGGGAGGATCACCTAAGCCCAGGAGGATGAGGCTGGAGTGAGCGGAGATCACACCACTGCACTCCAACCTGGGCGACAAAGCGAGATCTTGTCTCAAGAAAACAAAACAAAACAACTCCCACCCCTAATAAAAAAAAACCCTCACCAACCCCAAATCTAGACAACTAACGTCCACTTTTTCCTGAGATTTTTGTTTTGTTTTGTTTGAGACGGAGTCTTGCTTTGTTGCCTAGGCTGGAGTGCAGTGGCATGATCTCGGCTCACTGCAACCTCCACCTCCTGGGTTCAAGCGATTCTCCTGCCTCAGCGTCCTGAGTAGCTGGGACTACAGGCGTGTGTCACCACACCTAGCTAATGTTTTGTATTTTTAGTAGAGATGGGATTTTACCATGTTAGCCAGGATGGTCTCAATCTCCTGACCTTGTGATCTGCCCACCTTGGCCTCCCAAGGTGCTGGGATTACAGGCATGAGCCACTGCACCTAGCCTTGCCTGAGATTTACCCATCCTACTGACTGGGGGAGGGTAGAAGGTAGGTGGATAGATTGATAATTTCCACCTTCATAGCAATCACCCTAAGCCTTCTTTTTTTTTCCAGTCCTACTCTTATTTTGCTTATGTCTCTGCCCACCTTCAACCTCTTAACGTTGTGGTCACTCTTTCAAATTCTGTCTGTGGTCTTTGCATTTGGTATTTGAACTTGGTCTCCCTGCTATTTGAACCTTCAGTTACCCCCAACCTCAGTTACCATCATAGATTTATCTTTGGAAGAAATGCCTTTGTATTAGTCAGTATCCATTCAGCAGACAGAAACCACACCAGATAAAAGAACAGGAAAATTTTAACATGAAGAATTACAACTAGGTAAAAAGCCATTAGCTACGTAACTGAGAAGGGAAAAAGACCTGTAAAGTATCACAGAGGTAGGTGGCAACTACAGTCATCAGCTACCACCCCTTCAGCTGAGGGAAAAGAGGGAAGAGATCGGAATTATTAAACTTGGAAACAGAGTAGGAGTCTTGGAGACTCAAATTTTCTGAGGAGGTGGTACTGGTCGGCTGGGGCTAGTGTCTCTGAGTAGGTACAAAGGAGCGTGTTTTATAAACGGGAAAAAATTGAAAAGTAGATTCAGCTGCTTCTGAGAGAAGGACGTGCCTCTGCCCATATGAAGGAGCTTTGCTCAGGTGACATCACAGGAATAAGAAGTAGACAGGAGGCAGCGAGTTCTCTCTTCTTCCTCCAGCCTTGCAGGCTCCCTCTAACGCCCCCTAAAGAGCCTAAAAGGTATCTAGCTGGAAAAATAGAGATGCCATTTGCAGTTTCTGTCCCAGCAACCCAAAGCAAGGTATAGAAGGGTATTTGAATTTGAAAGATAATAATGCTGTACAGCCTTACTCTTATTCTGGTCCATTGTAAACCAATTCTGATTCTGACCTTAACCAGCTCCCACTCCTCCCCAGCTAATTACTTCCCACTGCTGCCTCCACTTAGAGAATGACATATTTACCATTCACTTCCCACAGTGTTCTCCAAGTCTCTGCCCTTGCCCTGGCAATTGTAAGCAAATTGTTACTATCACTTTCCATTCCTGATTCCACATTACTGCATGAGTAAATTACAGTGCTCTTCGAGCAGGAGTCCACCTTGCTATTTCAGCATGGTGAGCACAGATGATCTGCCTTACGAGCAGCTGCAGGATCTTTTCCTTACCTCGACTCCTTTCTTCAGAGAAATTTGGAGGTAATTCCGAGTTTCTCTTGGGCTTTCTTCAGCAGTTTCATTTACTCAGGCTGTGGTCTGGTTATTGAATGTTGCATAACAAATGACCCTAAATCGTAAAGACTTGAAACGAGAACAAGCAGTTGTTGTCTTTTATGGTTTCAGGGCATCAGAAATCAGGAAGCAGGTTGGCCGAGCTGGGTTGGGGTCTCTCATGAGGCTGTAATCACATGGTGGATGAGGCTGGGGTCACCTTGAAAGCTCAGGCACCTGGGCTGGGAAGACTCAAGAAGCTGGGCATAGGAACAACTGGGGCTCCTTAGGTATTCCTCTGTCTATTTTTTTAGACTTTCCAAGTGGTCCTTTGCAGAGTATCTTGATTTGTGCATGGAAGCCCATGCTTCCCAGAGCAGTTCTCTCCAAAGAAGCCAGGACAAGCTGTATGTCTAACTTCACTCAGAATTATCCTCACTTCTGCCACATTCTGTTCATCAAGGCAGTTACAAAACCCCACCCAAGTTCAAGAGGAGGGAACATAAACTCTACCATTTGATGAGAAGAGTGTCAAAGAATTTGCAAGCACTTTGAAAACCACACGCAGCACCTCTGGCTTACGGTTTGTGGGAAACTCTGAAGCATTGTTTTTCTCATATCTAGAATTACAGTCTTTCAAACAGGCAGAATTCCTGACTAGACTATGTGGCATGCCCTACTTCCTATACATAATATGTAAAACAACAGAAAGAAGGGACATTCGGCCTGGACACTGCAGTCCTCATGCTGGTCCAGGATCAGAGATAGAATCATCGGTGCTTCCTCACTGGTCCCAGGAAGACCTTTTAGGATTGTTGCCTGAAGAGTTAATTTCCATGTGAAATCTACAAAGCTCTGGGGCAGACCGCAAGCCACTGCAGCTGGTTATAGTCACCACTCTCTGCTGGCACCTCCAGGAAGGCACATAACTGTCCCCATATTATGCTGGGGTATATCACATCAAATATGGGGTCTGGCCTGAGCAGCAAACATCCACCACTGGGAAAATGAGGCTGGTCAGGCTCCACCCATGAAGGTCAGAGCAACTGGTACCTTCCTACAGGTTTGAGCCATGATAGAAGTAGAGGCATGAGTGGTAGGACCAGATTTCTGTATATAGCTTGGGAGTAACAACTGGGTTGGGAAGAGGAACTAGGGAGTTTGCCTGGAAGCTGCTTTTGTGTAACACAAATTCTATCTTACTTCGAGTGCATGTTTATTTGGGATAACTTCAGGGATGGAGGTTAGTGGATGTCATGGGTGCTAAATGCCTACTCAGGTTACCTATTGGTGCCATTATTTGGGCCACTATGATGTTTTAAAAATCAAGCCATGGTGGCCGGGTGTGGTAGCTCACTCCTGTAATCCCAGCACTTTGGGAGGCCGAGGCGGGCAGATCACCTGAGGTTAGGAGTTTGAGACCAGCCTGGCCAACATGGGGAAACCCCCTCTCTACTAGAAATACAAAAATAAGCCAGGCGTGGTGATGCATGCCTGTAATCCCAGTTACTTGGGAGGCTGAGGCAGGAGAATAGCTCCAACCTGGGAGGCAGAGGTTGCAGTGAGCCGAGATCACACCACTGCACTCCAGCCTGGGTGACAGGGTGAGACTCCATCTCAAGAAAAATAGCTAAAGAAGCCCCATAACTTATTAGCAAATGTACAGACTTCAGACCTCCATATACCTCCCTGCCTTTCCTGCTCCTTATCAACCTTGAGATCCTTACCACATTCCTGCTCCTTATCAACCTTGAGATCCTTACCACATTCCTGCTCCTTATCAACCTTGAGATCCTTACCACATTCCTGCTCCTTATCAACCTTGAGATCCTTACCAGTGATTTCCAGGAGGCTTTCATCATAGAGATGATGTGCACCAGGAGAGCATCCTCACAATGTTACACAGCAGTTAGGATGCACGTTTTTGCTGAATGGGTGTGCTTGATTTTTGAGCCTAAGACTTCCACAACTCCATTGATGCAACTTGTGTTGACTGTTAATAAGACTCTTCACCTCCCCACTGGAAGAACCGATGTTCTTTATAATGAATAAGAACACCAACTCTTCCCAACCAACCACTGCATCTCAGAGAATTCTTCTCCACACTTGTATCCATTGTCTTATCCCTGATGCCTATAACTACTCTTTGGCACCTGGTCCAAAGATATATGAAATTGTATCTTTAGAAGGCAGGGAACATTGTCTAGATCTTGAGGTGACCTATGGTCTGAATGTTTGTGTCTTCCTCAGATTCATATGTTGAAACCTAATCATCGAGGTGATGGGATTAGAAGAAGGTGGGGCCTTTGGGACGTGATGAGGTCATGCAGCCTCTGCCCTCATGAATGAGATTAGTGCCTTTATAAAAGAGGCCCCAAGGAGCTGCCCTGTCCCTTCCACCATATGAAGCTGCAGCAAGAAGGTTCCATTTATGAGAAAGCAGGCCCTCCCCAGACACCAAATCTGTAGGCATCCCCTTCCCAGCCTCTAGGAGTGTGAAAAATAAATTTTTGTTGTTTATAAGCTATCCAGATTTTGATATTTTATTATAACAGCCTGAACAAAGACAGAGGCAATAAATGAAAAGCCACAGCAGTAAATGAAAAGCCACATCATAGATGTGTCACTATGTCTGATAATGAGTGTGGCCTTTGCATTGTCCCAGCAGTTTTGTGAATGCCAGTGAGTGGCATACCGTGAAAACTCATGGACCTGCATGATACCGTGCTTGCGCTTCCAAATGCTTTTCACATGCTCATACTTTTAAAAATATATACAAATAATAGGTGTGTGGCCTACTGGATGAAAAGAAGATTCTGCTTTACTGGGAGTCAACTGACCTTAAACCCCATCCTGCTTTCCACAGAGCTGAGTGCATCTCTTTCTTGGCAACCTGTAAACCTTGATTGTGTAGTTGTTAGGAACTGCCATAGAGCTAGGGCAGTGGGAACAAATGACCACAAACCGGATGCCTTAACTCAGCAGAAATGTGTTCTCACAATATTGAAGGCTAGAAGTCTGAAATCAAGGTGTTGGCAGGACTGTACTCCCTTTGAAGGTCCTACAGGAGAATCCTTCCTTGCCTCTTTCTAGCTTATGGTGGCTCCAGGTATTCCTTGATGTTCCTTGAATTGTAGCCACATCACTCCAGTCTCTTACGTTGTCTTCACATGGCCTTCTTTTCTGTGTATGTCCATGTGCCCTCTCCTCTTCTCATAAGAACAGCAGTAATTGGATTTAGGTCCCACCTTAAATCTAGTACAACTTCTCCTTCAGATCCTCAACTAGTTACATCTGCAAAGATTCTATTTCCAAATAAAGTCATATTCTGAGGTTGTAGATGACCATGAATTTTGGGGCACCATAGTCATTCCACTACAAACATTCAGCCTAAAAATTCTTCTTGCAGCTTCCCAGTGCTGAACTGTTCCTTTTTATTGTGTTACTTACATATTCAAACATAAAACACGAACTCCCTATGTTCATTGTTCCTTTGCAAGTACAAAACAAAACAAATACCAATGACATACAAATGAAACAGTAAAATGAATATATTTAAATGAATAACATTAATTTAATGTGACAGATGACATTTTTTAAGATTAAATTGTCCTGCACTCATATGAGTTGGACTGTCTGCTGTGGTGCACTTTCTTCAAAGTCTGTCTTGCTTCTTTCCTCACTGTTCTCTCTTCTAAATATTGTATATTTTGGTTGATACAGTTCTCCACTGATTCATTTTCTGGGTACATATGTGTTCTCTACCTATTTACTTACATAAATTTATTCTCTCAAATCACATGACAACATTTGGTTAAAAGGTGGTGATCAGATGATCCAAATATTTCTATATGAATTCTTTTTTTTTTTTTTTTTTTGAGACAGAGTCTGGCTCTGTTGCCCAGGCTGGAGTGCAGTGGCGCCATCTAGGCTCACTGCAAGCTCTGCCTTCCGGGTTCACGGAAGGCATTCTCCTGCCTCAGCCTCCCGAGTAGCTGGGACTACAGGTGCCCACCACCACACCTGGCTAATTTTTTATATTTTTAGTAGAGACGGGGTTTCACCGTGTTAGCCAGGATGGTCTTGATCTCCTGACCTTGTGATCTACCCGCCTCGGCCTCCCAAAGTACTGGGATTACAGGCATGAGCCACTGCGCCCGGCCTATTATCTCATTTCTTAAACCAAACCCCTGATTTTGATGTTGAGACTCAGTTCTTCTTCTTCCTTTTTTGCGTACCTGACACATTGTCATGTACTGGGTTTTTTAAACGGGCCATTCATCATACAAACAAAAGTAGAATGGTGGTTGTCACAGCTACAGGGAAGGAAAAAAGAGGAATTGTTGTTTTCAAGGATATTGAGTTTCAGTTTTACATGATGGGAAAAAAAAAAGTCCCAGAGATCTGCTTCACAACAATGTGAATATATTTAACACTACTGAACTGTACACTTAGAAATGATTAAAATAGTACATTTTATGTGAGGTATATTTTACCACAATTTTTAAAATGCAAAATTAAAATTTTAATGCACTCGGGAAGAGAAATGGTCCCTCCATTCAGACCTTTTCTAGGAAATTCAAAATAAATTTGCTACTATTAGGACTAATTAGAACAGACTTTCAAGAAAGTTTACACCATAACATGCATTCCAATATGGAACCTTGATGTTGGCTACAGCTATAATCAGAATTCACTTAATACGTGCATAACCTGTTCTTTTAGGTACTCTGTTGTATTAGTTTAAAAGGTGTGTTTTGACCTCTGGGTCACCCCAATGACACCTTATAATTGGCTCTCAAACTTCAATGTACAATAAAAATCACGGGTTTATTATAAATGCATATTCCAAGGCTTACCCTAGACCTACTAAACTAGCAATCTTCTGGGACCAAGGCTCAGAAATCTGCACATTCAATAACCTCTCTACATTACTCTTTTTTTTTTTTTTTTTTTTTCTTGAGCAGAGTCTCACTCTGTCACCTAGGCTGGAGTACAGTGGCGCGATCTTGGCTCCCTGCAACCTCCACACCCTGGGTTCCAGTGATTCTTCTGCCTCAGCCTCCCGAGTAGCTGGGATTACAGGTGCGCACCACCACACCCAGCTAATTTTTTGTATTTTAGTAGAGACAGGGTATCACCATGTTGGCCAGGATGGTCTTGATCTCCTGACCTCGTGATCCACCCGCCTCGGCCTCCCAAAGTGCTGGGATTACAGGCGTGAGCCACCGTGCCAGGCCCTCTCTACATTCCTCTTATACAGGCTGTCATTGGACCATGAATTGAGAAATTCTGCTTTAGAAAGTATGCTTCTTTTGGAGGGAAAGTCCAAATGTTTAATTTTATTTCTTCTCTTATGGCTCAAGCTCAGAGCTTTGTACTTAGTAGGGACTTACATGGGGTTGAAAAAATACAGTTTATAAAAAAGAATTTTGCTGGCCTCATTGTCCAAATGAAATACAATTTGTAGCATGTGGTTTCTTTCAGAATTAATTGCACATTAATACTTGATATTTGAGCAAGCTGTATATTAAGGAGCTATAACATGATACTTGTTCCAAGAATGTGACTTTAGTGCTTAGTCTTTTAAATCTAGACTCTTAGATGCGCTGATCTCATATAGCTCTAAAAAGTCATTTCCTTCTTAAACTTTTCATCCTCTTCAGCCCCTAAATGGAAATTAAGCATTCCTAGTTTCAACCTGATTTACAGCTTTTAATCTGTGTTCTTAATGAGGTATTAGAGAACATTTATAATGTCATTGTGTAGTCTGTTCACAGAAGAGTAACTGTGAATATATGTTTAAAATTCCATATACTTTAGAACTTAATGTTTTGCCTGAAGAAAACATTCACTGATCTAGTGAGCAAGCAATTTGGATTTGCCTTGTGTAGATTAAATTCATAATTTTATTTTTAATCGAGTCATTTATGTTTATGACATCACAAGGAAGTATAATGACAGTCTATCAGTTTCTACTTAGAAATAATAAGATAATTTGTTCTTCATGTTCTGGAAGATACTTGCCTGTCAGATGGGTAGCTAAAAAGATGATTTTGAAAGCCCTTTCTAACCCTTAGGGTGTGAGTTTACATCGCCAAAGTAACTTCTTGATGTACTCAATATTACTTGGATGTGAAATGTAGTTTGCTTCCCACAGAGAACATAATTTTTAGCCCCAAATTTGCCTGTAAAAAGTGAAGTTTATAATGGTTTTGTCTTGAGTATTTTTATATGACATCATGCTTTAGAAATATAAACAGTTAAATGGAAAATCAAAAACTGGATCAGAGGATAGCACCCTAATAGATTTGACTTCTAACTTCTCTAGAGGACTGATCTATTAAATGTTTTCTTTCTCCCCAGTATTGTTCTATAAAGATGTCAACAGTGACACACTGGTTATCAAAGCACTTTGTATGAATACAGCCAGGATTTATGGCATTCCAAAATGTCTTGAGAGGCTTAGAAAGGAAGGTCTGAAGTCACAGAAGCTTAGCACTGAAAGGACCTCAAAGATACAGCATGAGGGCATTTAGGTCCCTGAGTTACTCAAGTGTGCATAACGGTAGAGAGATGCCCTGATCTTTCTCAAGAAGTGCACTTCCCAGTGGTTTGAAAGAGGAAAAATTAAGTTTTTTTGTCTATTTTACCTTTGGGTAGCACTGTCCCTAACTATCCTTTAGTAACCACCTGGTGTACGATGTCTACTTTCTTTTTCGTTTGTTTGTTTTGAGATGGAGTCTCATTCTGTCGCCCAGGCTGGAGTGCAGTGGCGTGATCTCGGCTCACTGCAAGCTCTGCCTCCCGGGTTCACACCATTCTCCTGCCTCAGCCTCCCAAGTAGCTGGGACTACAGGTGCCCGCCACCACGCCCAGCGAATTTTTGTATTTTTAGTAGAGACGGGGTTTCACCGTGTTAGCCAGGATGGTCTGTATGATGTCTACTTTCTTCTTCTTTCTAGGTCAGTCATCCATTGTGTCAGACAGACAACAGGGGGCCCTCATGATCCCACTCTTGGTAGTCACAGCCTTGATCCCTCACCCAATCACAGGAAGGACCTGTGACTTGCTTCTAGCCAACCGAATGCAGCAAAGGTGACTTGCATGTCCAGGATCACATGTACATGATTACCTTACATAAGACTGCAAATCACCTTGACAGGAGCTCCTCTCGTATAGCTGGCTTAGCCAGACATGGATTAGCTGGGTCACTGCCTCATGGTCTTAAAAGGCTGCAAGAAGGTATTAGCTGGAACTTTGGTCATCTGAGGCTCGACTGGGGAATGATCTGCTTCCAAGCTCATGTGGTTATTGGCAACATTCAGTTCCTTGCAGGCTGTCAAACTAAAGGGCTTCAGTTTCTTGGTGGCTGTTGGAGGGAAGCTACCCTCAGTTCCTTACCATGTGGTCGTCTTCGTAGGCAGCTGGCTTCTTCAGTGGCAGCAAGGAAGAGAGATTTTCTTAGTCACTCTGAATACTCAGTTATTTTTAACTTGCTTCATCTAACCAGTGTGAATTTGCACCCTACAATTTGTTAGAATTATAAACCTGATGGCTGTGTTCACCTTGCCGATCTTAAATATAAACTCAATTGCATAACTATGTGTGTCGGCGGAGTATGGAGTATATTGACCCCATTGTGAATTCAAACTTATCTATTGTATAAGCAAGGAACCTGTATAGACTATTAATTCAGTAACCAACCTACTGCTTGGCTTTTTTTTTTTCTTTTCTTTTTTTTTTTTTTTTTTTGAGATGGAGCCTCGCTCTGTTGCCCAGGCTGGAGTGCAGTGGTGCTATCACGGCTCACTGCAAGCTCTGTCTCCCGGTTTCATGCCATTCTCCTGCCTCAGCCTGCCGAGTAGCTGGGACTATAGGTGCCCGCCACCATGCCCGGCTAATTTTTTTGTAGTTTTAGTAGAGATGGGGTTTCACCATGTTAACCAGGATGGTCTCGATCTCCTGACCTTGTGATCCACCCGCCTCGGCCTCCCAAAGTGCTGGCATTACAGGCGTGAGCCACCGCGCCCGGTCCTGCTTAGCTTTTTACTCAACTACAGTGACTGCCAAAACGATAAAGTTTAATTGTTGTTGGATAAATCAGTTCCATTGCCCTGCTCTCTCCCCTCCTTTCTTCCCTCTTTCCTTCCAAATACTGCACACAATCAGCTAATAGTTAGGTGTGCATGCTCTCGGCGCCCATGGCAGTCCCTTTTGCCTTCAGATGGGTGCCGTGAGCTGTCTCTACCATGGTCTGTTTTGTTTCCTGTGTATTTTACTCCCAGTGATGGTTTTGCTTCTTCTTTTCCTTCAAAGCTTCACAAACAACCTTAGAGTTGAGTCCAAAGGTATTTCCCAAAGGAACATACAACTAGCAGAAACAGCAAAATGAGAGTCCGTGTTTCAGAATTAGTAGGAAAACTTTTACCATAACACCAATTAGAATTTCCTTTAGTTATTATGACATCAGATTTTAGCTTCAACAAAACTGAACGAGCTCTAGACTTTATTATCAGGGAGTCTCAAGTTGTCTTTTTTGTTATTGTTACACAAAAAACTCGTGCTGTTTTATTTTAGGTGCATGGCAGAGTGACAGAATACCAATAGAAACCAAAGCCTAGTGCAGGGAAGGCAGTCTGGTTTAGATTTTCCAACTGAACTTTACCAAGGCTGGGGTTCTCTTGGGAGATATTGCACACTGTTTCATTTGTGCCAAGATTTTTGTAATTTGCAAGGTAACTTTAACATTATGTTTACTGAGAATCAGTCTAAATAGACTACTGATGAACACAAATCAACTTAAATTAATGGAAAAGCTTTATTTCTATCCCACTAAGTCTTCTAGCTCTTTCAAAGAGTCAGTGACTCTTATATCGTATTTTTAAGATGTAGAAGTCCTTCCTAACTTTCAACCACCTTTTCAGTATTCCTGCCATGGTTTAGAGAGCCATCCTTAACCTGTGTTCTTTTGAGTGGTAATTCTAGCAGTTTTGACTTATTTTCATTAGTATGATGCAACAATTCAAGTCAAAGGAACACCGTCCATAGCCCACAATTTGGTCATTATCTAAAGCTTCTGTACTTTGGGGACGAAGATAAGCTACTATCAAAAATACATACGGGACATACAGGCTCAGATGCATAAGTACATTCATCTTAGTTAAGCAATAATATGCAGACTCTTTTTTTGCATTTTCTTGGAGGACTTTTGCTTAGGTTTTCTCTATATTGTATATATTGAAAACTTTTTAGGTGACTTCAATTTTAAAAACCATATTTTCCTTCACTGACAGAACCAAAATAATTGAAGAATGTCATACATTATCTTTCCTAACAAGGCCTTTGACTTTTTCCCCCTATGCCTTTTGGGAGAGTCTGTCATTAATTTTAGATTAAGAATACAGAGCCTTGTTGTTCCCGTAGACATTTGAATGATTCATTTCTAGAGATGGGCAATACGGGGAGTTCTGTGACGTTGTTCTTTTTGACAAGTAAAATACTTCCCCACAGAAAAATAGAAGGAATGTTTCCAGAGGACAATGAAAGAAGCCTGGTAAATGTACTTGGAGTTTCTTAGAAGCATTCATTCTTCTCACATGGGAGCATGGTTTGCTCCCAAAAACATATTACCCCATTGCCAGCCATCTTCTTGCCAAAGTCAACTCATGTACTTTCTAGCTCTTTCAATACACTGCAGCTGTTATATCCTGACCACCATGGACTTCCTTCTTCCTTTCTGCTATTACAAGGAAGTCATTCACCTCTCTTTTTCTTTTTTTTTCTCTCTCTCCCTCTTTTTTTTCTCTCTCCCCACTGTTCTGTCTCTCTCTTTCTCTCTGAAGAAAGCTTTTCCTCCCAATCTGTACTTAGGGTGTGGACACCCTTACTTTTTCCTTATCAGCTCTGGCTTGAGCTCATTGTTCAACCTATTGCTTCTATTATATGGAGGCCTAATATGAAACCCAAGCATGGACAAGAAATGACTGGGTTTCAAAACAATAATCAAATTGCTAAACAAAAGTAGGGGCTGGGGGCCAGGCGCAGTGGCTCACACCTATAATCCTAGCACTTGAGGAGGCCGAGGCGGGTGGATCACCTGAGGTCAGGAGTTCAGGACCAGCCTGGCCAACATAGTGAAATTCCATATCTACTAAAAATACAAAAATTAGCCAGGCGTGGTGGCACATGCCTGTAATCCCAGCTACTTGGGAGGCTGAGGCAGGAGAATCGCTTGAACCTGAGAGGCAGAGGTTGCAGTGACCCAATGTCACGCCACTGCACTCCAGCCTGGGCAACAGAGTAAGACTCTGTCTCAAAAAAAAAAGTGGGGGGTGGGCTGGGACATTTTATTTCCATTAGAAGCTTCATTTATTCACTGTTTACTTTGGTTTTGTCTTATTTCAGACAACTTATAATTTTCAGATACACATGTTGGTAAAATTTGCTTTGGATTTATCTATATGTGTGATGACTATTCACGGTGTGTGAGGGCTGTTGTCTGTCTTTTAAATACCATCCTTTTGTTCTTTCCACTGCTTTTGCCTCACGTTAGGTAGCTTCTCTAAGTAATTGGGAAATTAGTGTGTCTTCTTAACATTAGATCTGAAAACTCTTCTAGTCATCTAGATGGAGGTCACCAGCATAAAAAGCACATACATTATTTTCTGATTCTTACATTAAAAAAAATCTACTGTCTTAAATTCCTTTTCGAAGGGATATTAATAAACATGCACACAAAGTAATTAGGTAGACCCGTGTTTCTCCTATTTAGTAAGCATCAGAATCACCTGAAGTTAATCACCTGAACCCCAGCCCCAGAGATTCTGATCCAGGGTTACTGATGCTACTGGTTCTTGGACCACTCTTTTTTTCTTTTTTTTTTTCTTTTTTTTGAGACGGAGTCTCGCTCTGTTGCCAGACTAGAGCGCAGTGGCACGATCTCGGACCACTGCTACCTCCGCCTCCCGGGTTCACGCCATTCTCCTGCCTTAGCCTCCCAAGTAGCTGGGATTGCAGGTGCACGCCACCACACCCAGCTAATTTTTGTATTTTTAGTAGAGTTGGGGTTTCACCAGGTTGGCCATGATGGTCTCGATCTCTTGACCTCGTGATCTGCCCACCTCAGTCTCCCAAAATGCTGGGATTATAGGCGTGAGCCACCGCGCCAGGCCGGTCCTTGGACCACTCTTTAAGTAGCCCCTCCTATGGAGAAATTCCTTGTGCTTCTTCTCAAAGTGTTACCCACGTAAAGAGCAGCTAAAACAAACACTGGGTGGCTAAAGCAAACACTTACTGTTGACAGACAGTAAGTGTAGAATGACAGAGTAAGGGAGGGAGGTGACAGATAAATAGATGACTGTTAGATAACAAATCAATACATAGACATCGAATAGAATTATATGAAGGACCTTAAATAATAACAGCTTTAAAAATTGTCTTTAAAATTAATGTTTTTAAAGCATGGCATGCACAGTACAATATTTGAAAGAGCAAAAAATATGTATGTCACAAATTAAAATGTCCCTTCATTCCAGAGTGACACTCCCACTTTGAAGAGTCAACCATATTTAAGTATCTGTAGGATATGACAACTTATAGTAAAACTGAGACTATAGGAACTTAAAGAAAATGTTGAGTATGGTGCACAGACCAAAGCCGAATTATTTGAGGCCCAATTTTCGTTAGTTTGTTTGTTGGTACTCATTTGAAAGAAACACACACGCATTCATATACCTAAGGCTGCTTTCTGAAATCCAATACATTTCCTGCCTTCTTCTTTCCTCAGTACTCTTACGACCAGCCTATTTATAGCCCAGGAAAGGAAAAAGCTCCACTGGAGGCAGGAAAACTAAGTTCGGAAAGAATAGGAGGAAGTCTGCCTGCCGTTTAGCCAAACAACCTTTAATTCATTGAGCTCAAAGCTTAGCAGCTTCAATGTTGTTGTTAGGCGTAAACAGCTTGCAAATTTCAATTTTTTTTCCCTCCCCACTTTTGAACTGGATTTGGGCAATGGAGGTGATGACAGCATTTTAGAAGAAAGAACAGGAATTCTAGGTGTTTAGGCACGTTGAAGAGAAACTTGCTAGAGGTGATGAAGCGGAAAGAAAAAGACGATTCACTATAGGGATGAACATTATTGCAGTTCTGCAAATTAAGGTAAGTGTCATTTAAAAATCTGTCTGTTGTTGCGTCTTAATGCACTTCATGAACTATGGATATTAGCCACAGACAATGGATATGATCTGAGGTCCGATCTTCATGTAACTTTTCAATATGCTTTGCTTATATCTCTGAAGAAATGTAGAAATCACCCTCAGTTATGACATCTTCAGTTTTTTACAATAAATATTTTAAAACGTTGTTTCTTGACAATGTCTCTATGAACTGTCTTCAGTTTCATTATTATCAGGGGTTTAGACAGTATAAATAATTTCATTGATGATCACCTTTAAAAATATATTTTTGACATTTGTCTGCTTGTCTGCCCTTTTCAAATTGCTGATTAATAATCCACTTACAATTTCTTTGATCAATAATAGTTTAGAATACCTTTAATAAATAGGCCTTCAAACAGAAATGGACAATTGTATAAAAGTTACATATAAAATTTAAATTTTGCTTAAAATTAAGCGAAGATAAAAAAATTTTAATACAGGTTTTTTCTCTTGAACATTGATTTTTCAGACAACGGAGAATCTTCTAGAACCACAAAAAACAGCACTGAATAGTTTCCAGTGATAGAAAGTGTTCATAGTAGTTATGTAGATATAAATTATTATTTCCAAACATTCGTTCATTCTGTTTTGAGTGCCTTGAAAAATGTCACTGGGTTTGGAAATGGTAAGGTCGAAAGGAAATGGATTAAATCCAGGAACAGTTGATGCTGCCCACAAAAACTTGGAAAGCTTCTAGGGACATTCCAAATTCTTTTAACATTCTTTGCCATTAAACAAGCATATTTGTTTAAATGATGCACCATATTTGCATCCGCTGCTGATAATAACCACATTTGTGTCTTGGAGTAACTTGATTAATGTTACCACAATGACTTAACAAAAGAATACGGTTCTGGTGGATTATTGAAAAGGAAGAACAGAAGGAAATATGTGGCTGTTATTTCGCCCTATCCCTGTTTGAGATTGGGATGTTTAGAATTTGTCCCAAGAAGATAGCAAAGCTGGAAGCCAGAAAAGCAGAGCCAGCCAGAACCGGCACAGGAGGCCAGGACTCGGGTCTGGCTCAGTGTGGATCCCACTGGCCGTCTTCTTTCCTGGGAGAATTTAAGGGTTATTTTTTACTGATTAGAAAATTATAATTCCATGGAAACTGTTAGAAAGTATAATATGTTTGAATAGAAAGAGCATGATTTCTTAGTTGAACTTAAGTGGTAAAAAAAAAAAAAACCCAGAGGGAAATGAAATTAATCTGAATAAATGTGATAGATCTGAAGAAACAAATAAACCCTCAGCATTTACTTTCAGGACATTCCAGTGCTGCAGAGTCAGCTCTGAGTCCACTTTAGATCTTCCACAGAGCGGAATCTAAGGTGACTTAATTAATTGCCACTCCACATGGCTCTCATGACAGCAATGTTGCTTACAGCAATTCTCATTTCTGATCATGTTGAACTTACTTCCCTTAGAGTTTCAAAACAATGTTCACATTTGGCACCTTCACATGTTTACATTATGAGAATGAAATTGTTTTAACTGTATGTAAGGTTTAAGAAAGATAAAATTGTGAGTTAGATGTATTATTCCAAGAATATATTTTTTCACTTGTAAAAGGCTCATTGCTGGTCATTGGTTTCCAGATGGCCATAGATTTATAAATGTATTCATGGGCCGGGCGTGGTGGCTCATGCCTGTAATCCCAGCACTTTGGGAGACCAGGGCGGGTGGATCACCTGAGGTCGGGAGTTTGAGATCAGCCTGGCTAACATGGTGAAACCCCGTCTCTACTAAATATACAAAATTAGCTGGGCGTGGTGGCACATGCCTATAATCCCTGCTACTCGGGAGGCTGAGGCAGAAGAATCACTTGAACCCAGGAGGTGGAGGTTGCAGTGAGCCGGGATAGCTCCACTGCACTCTAGCCTGGGCAACGGAGTGAGACCTCATCTCCAAATAAACAACAACAAAAAAAAGTATTCATGAAATGCCAGGTATTTAAAATATAGTTCTTGGAAATTGCTTAATAGTTCTACAGATTGTTGTGATGTATCTAGAAGCTGCTGAGAACATTTTAAGTTAGAGTGAGCTAATTTTGAAAAAAATTATCAATTTTTTAAGCTTTTTTATTAATTACATAGAAATGTATTGCCTTATTTCCAGAAAACCTCCTACAGTCACTATGTGTTTACAGTTTACATAGTAGGGCCAACCCTGGCCTTCACATTTAAATACAAGTAAAATCGGGTTACCGAAGGAAGAGACCATGTGAAGCAGCAAGAAATTTAGATGTCACCAAATACAATGTGGAACTTGCGGGATGTGTTGAAGAGGGATGTGGGAGAAGCATGCTAAAGTCTCCTTCTCCTTTAATGGGAAACTACACCCACCTGCCATCTGGCCTGATGCTGGATGGGGTAGAGGGATATTGCATGTTGATTCTTGTGTATTTACAGGCACCTTAAATTCAGACAGTTGGCTTTTGGAGACATTTGTTGTACTGTCTCATCCTGTATTACAGGTCTACAAGCATCACCACACCTGTTTATTAAGTTTTCTAACTTATAATCTCTATCCTTGATAAACTCAATGTTAAGTTGGAAAAAGGGAAGTATACAGGACACAAGGCATCCTATATGTGGAGCCAAATTAATGATGTAGATAATGAGTGACACCTAAGGAAGACCTGATCCAGACAGGCTTCATGGAGGCCTGAGGCTGAGCTGGATCTTGGTGAGCAGGAGGAGATCTGATGGATAGAGGGAGATGAGGGCATCTAAGATAAGAATGGAGCTGTGAGCGTGAGCAGAGACAGGAATGGCCTTCCTGCGCCCAAGGAATAGGGCTGCCAGATGAAATATAGGATGCCCAGTTCAATGTGAATTTCAGATAAACAACAAACACTTTTTTAGTCTAAGTGTGCCCTACTGCATGACTGTGTATGAGACCTAGTGCATCGGACCTACTTATACGGAAGTATTATTTGTTGTTTATTGGAAATTCACACTTAGCTGGGGGCCCTGTATTCTGATTTCCCAAATCTGGCAACTCTTCAAGGGAACTGAGAATCAGCCAGCTTGACAGCAGCAGAGGGAATGAGCCTATGGAGCAGGAAAGAAGTGCCTGGAGGAGGCTGGGTTCAGAAGGTGGTGGGACTTTAATGGTGAACTAAGGATTCAGGAATTTAAAGATACCTGGGGCCAATGAGAAGTTCTGAAAAGGGAAGTGGCATGCATAAAATCTGCCGGTTGGAGGCAGAACTTGCTGGGGAAGAGATCGGGGCACTGAGGTCTGGTTCTGATGAAAACAGAGAGAGAGAAGCCCACTGGAGACAAATCTGAGAACAAATTTATGTGTTTTGTAAACTAATTGGGTATGGTTATAGGAGGAGAGAATGTGTTCAAGAGGATGTTATGTTTTATGGCTCCATTCAAAGAAATGGTCAAAGAGACAGCAGCAGGTCAGGGAGTTAGTGAGAGGGATGAGGATTTTGGTTTCAGACATAGGAAATTTGAGGGAATGATGGAATAGTCAGATAGAAATAGTAAGCGAACAGCTGAGAATGGAAAACAGCTTAGGAAGGAGGTAAGAACTGGAAATAAAAATGGCCAACATTTATTGAACACTTACTCTATGTCAAGCCTTTTATCTCCATTATCTCCTTTTGCCTCTGCAGTCATCTATCGGCAGGTTCCATTGCCAGCCACATTTTGTAGTTGAGGAGAGTGAGGTCAGAGAGATTAAGTAACGTGTCCATGATCACATCATTAATGAGAGGCAGATGGAAAATGGAACCACCGTGTGTAGGAGCCAAAGCCCTCACAACTGGGACTCATATACAGAATGTTGAGCCTCTGGCTCTAGATTCACTTTCTCCATCTGCAAAGAGCTAAGGGTGCCAATTGCTCACGCTAGAACCCAGTTTTTAGCCAGATTCCAGGTCTTCTATTGTTCCGAACTTTGGTGGCCCTCATAGAATTCTCCATCTTTTGGTTACTGTCTCTGAGAAAATGGAAATGGTTTATACCCAGAGGTTCTCCTTATTTATTAATCTCCTGAATTGTTTTTCCCCTTAGTGGCTCATTTTAAATTTTCCCTTGGTTATCTGGTGAAATAAAGATTATGATGAAGAATCTATAATCTCATATAGTTACCTCTTTGTGTGACATGGGTGGCTAAAACATACTTATTTTACAAAAATCCCTAATACAATTTTATTAAATTTCATCTTTAGGTTGGACAATAGATCTCCAAACCCTCCAAACCTGTGTGTGTGTGTTTTTTTTTTTTTTTTCTTTCCTTCAAGACAGGGTCCCCCTCTGTCACCCAGGCTGGAGTGTAGTGGCACAACCTCAGCTTGCTGCAGCCTCCACCTCCAGGGCTCGAGTGATCCTTGTGCCTCAGCCTCCCAAATAGCTGGGACTGTAGGAACACGCCATTGCACCCACTAATTTTTGTATTTTTTAGTAGAAACAGGGTTTCACCATGTTGCCAAGTTGGTCTTGAACTCCTGACCTCAAGTGATTCGCCTGCCTTGGCCTCCCGAAGTGCTGAGATTACAGGCGTGAGCCACGGCACCCAACCTCCAAACTTGTTCTTTAATGTCTGCTATTTTGTATCCTTTGACCTATGTGTCCCTATTTCCTTTTCCCCCCTCCTCCCACCCTTAGTGACCACTGTTTCATTATGTATCTCTGTGTTTTAGGGTTTAAAAAATATTCCACGTATAAATGAGATCGTGCAATTTTTAGAAAAAGGTTAGGCTGAAGAGAAAACAAGACCAAGGGTGTCAACCTCCTCTCCTTGTCCCTGGCTGCCCTCTCGTGGCAATACCAGATAACAACGTTCAGCCCAGAGACCGCAGAGCCAGGCACTAGAAGCAAGCTCCTCAGGAATCCCTAAATAGCATAATCAAGAGTTCGCAGAATCATCTTTGGGCTCTTACATGGGCTGGAGGCTAGTCGTGCTAGAAATTCTGGAAGAAGACTTCGTGGGATTACATACACCTTTACAGCTTGTTGGCCTGAAAGGCATTTTGAATAGACCAGTTTTAGATTTATCTTAAACTTTCTAATCATTAAAAGTATTTCACCTGTTTACCATTTTAGGCAGGCACATATATTATGTTTGGCTACTAAACTTTCAATGCACATATGTGCCTTTTTATTAAGATTTCCTAGACCTTTGATTCTAAATATTTACTTTAAAATACATAATATGTTAGTAAAAAGCAAAAAGTCTATCTTTTAGGGATCTATTCTTAAAAAGATCATAAGTTCAGACAATAATGAATGTAAAAGACTCTATCTATTCATAACAGGTACATTTTGTAACTAACCTAAATATAAAGGGAATTATTAAATGACATTCCACAATATGAAATTTTATACAGCCATTAAATTACATTATAATATTTAATGACATTGGAAACTGTTCATAGTAAATGTTAAGTGAACATTTACACTTACATTCAGTGAATATGAGAAGTCTACAAAATTATATATATAGTGTGATCCCATTTGCTTAAAAAATATATATGTACATATAGAAAAAGAAGTAAGAGCTAAAAAGTCATACACCAACTGTTAACAATAGAAATTTCTTAGCCTGGCCAATATGGTGAAACCCTGTCTCTACTAAAACTACAAAAATTAGCCGGGCGTGGTAGCATATGCCTGTAGTCCCAGCTACTCAGGAGGCTGAGGCAGGAGAATCGCTTGAACCCAGGAGGCGGAGGTTACAGTGAGCCAAGATCGCGCCACTGCACTCCAGCCTGGGTGACAGAGCGAGACTATGTCTCAGAAAAAAAAAAAAAGAAATTTCTGGTTGGTGGGGTAATCGTGATTTTTGATTTTCTACTTTGTCTCCAGGATAAATAAGCATGTACTACTTTTATAATCAGGAACACAACCCAGTATGTTTTCCAAATGTACAGAGCTAAGTCTGTTCTGATTTCTTGCTGTCATGGCTGACAATATGTCTGCACTAATGCAGTGCCATTGATGGCCTCTCCTCCAACTAAAGGGCTATATCCTGTTTGTGACAGCGTAATCCATTGTATTGGAAAAGATTATGATGCACTGGCCTGTTCTATGACTTCACTGCATTCACCAGCAACAGGAAACAAAGACATGCACTTTTTTCATAATTGTTTTAGTAATAATTGACAATTGGAGGAAATGAATGGCAGAAAACAATTAGGAGCAGACAAGATGGTCAGCAAATCAAACTGGGAAATGCAGGGGAGCCCGTCTCAGCTTTATTCATGCAGCAATTTCAGAACATTACAAAGATACTATTGTTTTGTTCTCAGTCTACTCCTGAAATCACTATTTTTTTTTTATTTTTTATCAGCAGTTACACAATTCTTTGCTGGCAGCAATGACTTCCAATGTGTTTTTAATTCAGTAATCCGGTAATCCCACAACAGGGATTTGGTGCTGAACTTTTCATGTTTATTAATATTCAGGGTCAGTGTGAACGCCTCCCTGTGCGCATAGCCAGTGAAATGCACAGCGATATTGCTGTGACTTCTCTTGCCTCTGAATAACTGCCTGTTGCCCAGACGTAGAATCTTAAAAGTGTTACTTTCCATTACATTTATAAATAGAAAATTCATGTTTCTATTTTTTAAATTGTCCCTGGTCTTCATTTTGATAGCAATGGGCAGGAGAATAAAACAACAAAAACTCAAAACAAGTGAATTAATGATTCAATATCTAGTCTCCATGCCATGAAATGGGCACAAGTAATAATCCCTTAGATGATAATGAGGGATGTGTTATCACTTAGGAAACAGTTAAGTAAGGTGGTAACATTTATTTCTTTCTCTTAGTGGCCTGTGTTCATAGCTGTCTTGTTGGGTATTACTGAAATTCTTTGGATGGGGAAACTAAACGTGCCTGGGCTGTTACATCACTCCAAGTCATACTCTCCTCTGGTGAGCTTGATGTGGAGAAGCAGCAGCTCTGACTTCCAGTTTTAAAGACTACTTACTGGTATTACTATTGATTATGGAACACCCTATAGCACTGTCCGGTAGAAATACACACCTGTAATCCCAACAGTTTGGGTGGCAGAGGCTGGAAGATCACTTGGACCCAGGTAACCAGCCTGGGCAACACAGTGAGATCCTGTCTCTAAAAAAAAAAAAAATAGCTG
>NW_012102743.1:1007022-1009295 GCF_000951045.1 Mandrillus leucophaeus | reverse complement strand
ACTAAACGTGCCTGGGCTGTTACATCACTCCAAGTCATACTCTCCTCTGGTGAGCTTGATGTGGAGAAGCAGCAGCTCTGACTTCCAGTTTTAAAGACTACTTACTGGTATTACTGTTGATTATGGAACACCCTATAGCACTGTCCGGTAGAAATACACACCTGTAATCCCAACAGTTTGGGTGGCAGAGGCTGGAAGATCACTTGGACCCAGGTAACCAGCCTGGGCAACACAGTGAGATCCTGTCTCTAAAAAAAAAAAAAAAATAGCTGGGCATGGTGGTACATGCTGCTAGTCCTAGATATTCAGGAGGCTGAGTTGACAAGATTGTTTGAGCACAGTTGTTCAAGTCCACAGTGAGCTATGATCACACCACTGCACTCCAGCCAGGGCAACAAAGTGAGACCCTGTCTCAAAAAAATTTTAAAAATAAAGTAAAATAAAAAATAAAATAGAAATAGAATGTGAGCCACTAATGTGACCTACATAGTTCATTTTACATTTTCTAGTGACCGCATTTAAAAAAATAAAAAGAAACAGATAAAATGAATTTTAATATCATAGTTTAAGGAGTGGGGCATAGTGCCTCACACCTGTAATCCCAGTGCTTTGGGAGGCAAAGGTGGGAGGATTGCTTGAGGTCAGGATTTCAAGAACAGCCTAGGCAGCATGGCAAGACCCTGTCTCCACAAAAAAAAAAAAAGTAAACATTAGCTGGAAATGGTGGTAGTCCCATGGTCTACCAGTCCATGGAGTAACTGTAGTCCTAGTTACTCAGGGGGCTGAGGTGAGAGGATTGCTTGAGCCCAGAAGTGCGAGGATGCAGTAAACTATGATTGCACCACTGCACTCCAGCATGGGCAACAGAGCAAGACTCTTTCTAAAATAATAATAATAATATAGTTGATTTAATCAAATATATCCAAGATAACACTTCAATGTGCACCCAATATAAAAAACCACTAATAAAACATTTTCTATTCCCTTTTTGTAATAAGTCTTTGAAAGCCAGTGTGTACTTTATGCTTACTGCATGTCTCAGCTCAGACTAGCCTCATTTCAAGTGCTCGATAGCTTCAGGTGCCTAGTGGCTACTGTATAAGACAGTGCAAGTCTAAACAGAAGGGCTACGGTGCCGCCCACAGCTACATAAATAATGTGAAATTTAGACTATGAGATGTTGCTACCTTTTCTGTACTCACAGTCATCTCTATTCCGAAACATTGAGCTGAACATTCTGTATCAAGTAAAATTGAATAGTTGAATAGCAAGCCAAGGAATGGCAGTTTTGGAGACCCGGCTTATTAGAGTGATTCAGCTCTTCGCTTGGGCTGGGTAACTGTGGATTCCTCAATTGAGAAATAGGGCAATAGAAGTTTTTAAAAAAATTATCCAAATTTGAAATCTGAATGATGTGGTTGTAAAAGACTTTATCATAATGTTTTCAAGTGAATTTAGGTATAGGAATAGATTCAATTACACCGCCTAAAATTGAGTTCCAAAAACCATTATAGACATTATGCTCCTAATAGTGCCTACAACTTAGTACAAAGAAATAAATCTTTAGCAAAGAAAACACACGCAAGTGCACATGCACACACGCACATACTTCCAACATTGTGACCACTTGCTGATGTCTTTTCTGCATTTTGCATTGTCTTATTTGAAGGATAGGAAGTATGCTATAATAATCTTCTATAACTACTCTGCCTTGGGGACTCTCATGCCAGTCAGCTGGGGTGATAAAGATAGCTTCTGTGTGCTAAGTTTGGAGATACAAAAATAGAACTGGTGGAAGTGGATAAAATCAGAAGACACTGTAGGTTCTTATGGCCCCACCAGTGGCAGAGACCTGGAAACACAGTTCTCTGAAATCCTGGCAATGAGTTGCAGCCAACTGGAATGATCGTATTTTTGGTTCATATCTTATTCCATGAGGATTTGGTTATGAAACTAGAGTTTAACCAGTCAGAAAAATCTGAAATCAAAATAAAAGTTAAAGACATATATAAATAATGGCCACTCATTGCCTGATTTACAAATTGGTAATGGTCCAAAAGTTGGTTTTTAATAATTTTCTTGGCCCTCTGAATTCACTTTACATTTTCCCCATAGAAACAAAGTTATAAATAGTGACTGCATACTGCACCTAAAATGCCATGTATCTACAATGAAATTATTACAATGTATTTATAATGTATTATATTATTTATTCTAAATATGTATGCATTTTAAATTATTCAGTGAAATCTATTAATGTATTATTTCTACAT
>NW_012102743.1:1000779-1004042 GCF_000951045.1 Mandrillus leucophaeus | reverse complement strand
ATTCCTTCATGTCTGGGCCTTATTTTGTGCTTTAAAAAAAATCCCTCCGTGGTACACTAATGTTCATAGCAGCATTATTTATAATAGCTGAAAGGCAGACACAACCAGGCACAACCCACATGTCTATCAACAGATGAAGAGATAAACAAAATGTGGCATAGACATGCAATGGGAAATTATTCAGCCACAAAAAGGGATGAAGTTCTCATATGTGCTAAAATATGAACGTACCTTGAAAATGTCATGCTCAGTGAAATAATCCAGACACAAAAGAGCAAATATTATATGATTCCACTTACGCGAAATATTTACAATATGCAGATTCGTAGAAACAGAAAGTAGGTTAGAGGTGACTGGGCACTGGGGGAGAAGGGAGAATAGAGAGTTATTTCTTTTTTTCTTTTTTTTTGGGATGAAGTCTCACTCTGTCGCCCAGGCTGGAGTGCAGTGGCACGATCTCAGCTCACTGCAAGTTTCGCCTCCTGGGTTCACGCCATTCTGCCTCAGCCTCCTGAATAGTTGGGACTATAGGCACCCGCCACCATTCCCAGCTAATTTTTGTGTTTTCGGTAGAGACAGGATTTCACCTTGTTAGCCAGGATGGTCTCAATCTCCTGACCTCGTGATCCACCCGCCTCAACCTCCCAAAGTGCTGGGATTACAGGCGTGAGCCACCGCGCCCAGCCAAGAGTTATTTCTTAACAGTTGTAAAGTTTCTGTTTGGTGTGATAAAAGTTTTGCAAATAGTGGTGATGATTGCACAACACTGTGAATGTAATTAATACTACTGAATAGTACACATAAAAATAGTCAAAATAGCAAATTTATGCTATATATATTTTATTACAATTTTAAAATTAACTATATAATATAACAAAACCCAGTGAATTGTATGGTATGTGAATTATGTTTCCATAAACCTATTTTAAAGAAATCTCTCCGGGAACCAGATATAATCTTACATATAATAAATGTTTAAGTAATATTTTGTATCATTTGTTGTAATGAGATTCATTAGGACACAAATTTATATGTGGTAGAGATTAGACATGTTTTTCAAATTATACATACCAGATATGTGATTACTCTCTGTTTAGGGCTTTAGGTAGGTTTAGACAAAAGCCAAGTGCTGTGCGAGTGTGAATTGAGACCTTAAACCATGTCTTAATCATTTCTACCTCTCCTAGATTACCAGACATAAGATCAGGTGCATGACACATACCAATTTCCTAATCTTAAATTTGGTGAATGAATGAATGAAAGTATTAACAAAGCATACAGAGTTACTTTGCATACATATGCATACATGTTTTTTCTCAACCAACCTTTCATCATTACAACTGAGACATTATTTTTTCAGACATCTACTTTCAAGACATAATACATTATACTATGTAAAGAGTATAGGGTATTGTGCAGACATCTAGAAAAAAACATGTTTGATGATATATGACAGAATATTTGATGACATTGGAACATTTAAGAATATTTAGGCCAGGCACGGTGGCTCATGCCTGTAATCCCAGCACTTTGAGAGGCCAAGGGGTCGGATCACGGGGTCAGGAGATTGAGACCATTCTGGCCAACATGGTGAAACCTCATCTCTATTAAAAACACAAAAATTAGCCGGGTATAGTAGTGCATGCCTGTAGTCCCAGCTGCTGGGGAGGCTGGGTAGGAGAATGGCTTGCACCCAGGAGGCAAAGGTTGCAGTGAGCTGAGATTACACCACTGCACTCCAGCCTGGTATGATATATAGTAAATAGAAAATGCAAACTTTTGTATATTTGCCCATTATGCATTTTAGTAAAGATAAGAAAGATATTTTATTACTTATTTCTGTGTAACAAATCATTCCAAAACTAAGTGCCTTTAAACAACCATAATCATTTATTACCTCGCATGATTTCTATGGACCAGGAATTCAGGAGAAGGTCAGATTAAGGAGTGTCATTTGTGAGGCTGCAGTCAGATGTCACTTGGGACTAGAGTCTTCGGAAGATTCAATAAGGACTAGAGATTTACTTTTCTTTTCATTCTTTATTTCCAGCCCCCAAACTTTATTAAGATATTGACATACTAAAATTGTATATATTTATGATGTAAAACATGATGTTTTAATATATGTACACATTTCAAAAGGATCAAATCAGCTATTTAACATACTTATCACCTCACATACCAATTATTATTTTTGTGGTGAGAACATTTAAGATATATCCTGTTAGCAATTTTCAAGTATACAATACAATATTATTAACTATAGTCACCATGCTGTACAACAGAAGTCATACATCTTGTCAAACTGAAATTTTGTACCCTTTGATCAAAATCTCCTCATTCTTAGCCCTTCCCAGTCCCTTGCAACCCTCATTCTACTCACTGTCTCTGAGTTCAACTTTTTAAGATTCCACATAAAAATGAGATCCTGCAGAACTTGTCTTTCTGTGTCTGGCTTATTTCACTTAGCATAATATTCTCCAAGTTTATCCATGTTGTTGCAAATTACAGAATTTTCTTATTCTTTAAGACTAAATAGCATTCCATTGTATATACCACATTTTCTTTATCCATTTATCTGTCAATGGACGCTTAGGTTGATTCCACATCTTGGCTATTGTAAATAATGCCACAGTGAACATGGGGTGTAGGTATCTCTTTGACATGCTGATTTCATTTTCTTTGGATAAATACTCAGAAGTGGGATTGCTGAAGTATATGATAGTTCTATTTAAAAATTTTTTTTCTTTGTAAGACGGAATCTTGCTCTGTCGCCCAGGCTGGAGTGTAGTGGTACAATCTCAGCTCACTGCAACCTCCGCCTCCTGGGTTCAAGCAATTCTCCTGTCTCAGCCTCCTGAGTAACTGGGATTACAGGTGCAAACCACCCCCACTCCCAGCTAATTTTTGTATTTTTAGTAGAGATGGCGTTTTGCCATGTTGGCCAGCTGGTCTCCAACTTCTGACCTCAGGTAGTCCACCCACCTTGGCCTCCCAAAGTGCTGGGATTACAGGTGTGAACCACCTCGCCTGCCCTATTTTTAACTTTTTGAGGAACCTCCATATTGCTTTCCTTAATGACTGTACTAATTAGATTCCCGCCAACAGTGTGTAAGGATTTCCTTTTTGATTGGTATGTGAGGTGATAAGTATGTTAAATAGCTGATTTCTTTTTTGCTGCATCTTCACCAACACTTGTTCTCTTTTGTCTTTTTTGATAATACCCATTCTAACAGGTGTGAGGTGATACTTCCTTGTAGTTT
>NW_012102743.1:997836-999507 GCF_000951045.1 Mandrillus leucophaeus | reverse complement strand
AGAGACTACATCTCAAAAAAAAAAAAAAAAAGAAAAAAAGAGGAAGAAGTGACTAAGTCAGGCATGAATGGGCCTTCAGGGAAGGTCAAGAAATCTGGGTTGAGTGGTCCCACAGGTTGATTTCACAAAACAGCAAGAGAATCAGGGACCTACAAGTGAGTTGAGATTACGTATGTAGCCCAAGGAACAGGAGGCTGGGCCAGGGCGACAGACTGTTCTGGAACACTATCTTATTTCTTCTGCTGGGAACTAGGGCTGTTTCTCTGGTAATGGAGGCCCTCTGACAAAGACAAAGCATTGGGTGGTTGTGCCACATGCTACTCAAAGAGGTGCCCCAGCCTTGGAGTGTGCACAATTTTTTTTTTTGAGAGAGAGTTTCCCTCAGTCACCCAGGCTGGAGTGCAGTGGCCCAATCTTGGCTCACTGCAACCTCCGCCTCCTGAACTCAAGTCATTCTCCTGCCTCAGCCTCCTGAGCACCTGTGATTACAGGCATGCGCCACCATGCCTGGCTAATTTTTTGTGTTAGTAGAGATGAGGTTTCACCATATTGGCCTTGAACTCCTGGTATCAAGTGATCCAACTGCCTTGGCCTCCCAAAGTGCTGGGATTATAGGTGTGAGCCACCGCACCCGGCCCACGTCTGTGTTTTCTATCTGAAACTGTCTCCCCACCTTCTGGTCAATGAATGCATCCTTCCTCAATGTCTTGTCTCAATTTCTTTTGTTTCTAGGATATTTTCTTTTAAGAAACATCCATATCTCTTCTTTGGCATGGAAACTACACCCAATCTACCTGAACCTGGGGCACCCCTCTGATGACCCATTTGGATTCTCTGATTTCACTGCCAGTATTCTCAGTGAGTATTCTATCACATACCACCTTTATTTTATCACTTCTCTTTCAGATTTTAAACACATAAAATCTGATGGCCTGTTTTCAACCCCACTGAATCTGTGATGTCAGAAACTTTGTAAATGGTGAAGTGAAAAACCTTTTTCTTCTTCCTCCTTTGATGATGAAGCTGTCACCAGTCTTGAGTGAATTTGCTCTCTTCAAAAATGCTATAACATTTATATACTGTAATGCTATATAAATACTTTCTTATATATTTAATCCCATGTCTGGTGGTGTTTCTTTAATATATTCAACTACTATTTGCCTCTGTGGTTAATTTTCCAAGAGTTTCTTCTCTCAACAACCTAATTATAAATTCCTTCATGTCTGGGCCTTATTTTGTGCTTTAAAAAAAATCCCTCCGTGGTACACTAATGTTCATAGCAGCATTATTTATAATAGCTGAAAGGCAGACACAACCAGGCACAACCCACATGTCTATCAACAGATGAAGAGATAAACAAAATGTGGCATAGACATGCAATGGGAAATTATTCAGCCACAAAAAGGGATGAAGTTCTCATATGTGCTAAAATATGAACGTACCTTGAAAATGTCATGCTCAGTGAAATAATCCAGACACAAAAGAGCAAATATTATATGATTCCACTTACGCGAAATATTTACAATATGCAGATTCGTAGAAACAGAAAGTAGGTTAGAGGTGACTGGGCACTGGGGGAGAAGGGAGAATAGAGAGTTATTTCTTTTTTTCTTTTTTTTTGGGATGAAGTCTCACTCTGTCGCCCAGGCTGGAGTGCAGTGGCACGATCTC
>NW_012102743.1:948221-994886 GCF_000951045.1 Mandrillus leucophaeus | reverse complement strand
TTTTTTGACGGAGTCTCGCTGTGTCACCCAGGCTGGAGTGCAGTGGTGCCATCTCAGCTCATTGCAAGCTCCGCCTCCCAGGTTCACACCATTCTCTCACCTCAGCCTCCCAAGTAGCTGGGACTACAGGTGCTCGCCACCATGCCTGGCTAATTTTGTTTTTGTAATTTTAGTAGAGATGGGGTTTCACCGTGTTAGTCAGAAGGTCTCGATCTCCTGACCAGGATGGTCTCGATCTTCTGACCTCGTGATCTGCCCATGATCAGCTTCCCAAAGTGCTGGGATTACAAGTGTGAGCCACTGCGCCCGGCTGAGCATTTTTTCATATACCTATTGGCCATTTGTGTTTCTTCTTTTGAGAAATATTGATTCAAGTCCTTTACCCATTTTAAAAACTTGAATTATTTGTTTTATTGCTATTGAATTGCTTTGAGTTTCTTACATATTTTGGATATTGGTCCCTTATCAGATATATAGTTTGTAAATATTTTCTCCCATTCCATAGGCTGGCTCTACATTCCGTTGATTATTTACGTTGCTGTGCAGAAGCATTTTTGTTTGATACAATCTTGGAGTCATATCCAAGAAGTCATCGCCCAGACCAATGTCAAGATTTTTCCCTATGTTTTCTTGTAGTAGTTTATTATAGTTTCAGGTGTTAAGTTTAAGTTTTTAATCTATTTTGAGTTTACATTTTAATCTATTTTGAGTTCCTTTTTGTATGTGACTTAAGGGTTCAATTTCATTTACTGCTGCTTTCAAAGTTTTTTCTTTGTCTTTTGAGAATTTGATTGTAATGTGTCTTGGTGAAGATCTCTCTATATTTAATCTGCTTGGGGCTATTTGGGCTTCATGGATCTGGATGCTCATTTGCCTCTCCAGATTTGGGAAGTTTCTTATCATTATTTCTTTACATAAGCATTCTTCTGTTTTTCTTTCTTTGCTACTTTTGTGAATCCCCTAATGTATGTATTGGATTGCTTGATGTTGTCTCATATATCGTATTGGCTTTTTTCATTCTTTCTTATTCTTTGTTGTTGTTGTTGTTTCTCTGGCTGAATATTACAAATGATCTATCTTTGAGCTCACTGATTCTTTTTTCTGTTTGATTGAGGCTACTGTTGAAGCTCTCTATGGAATTTTCAGTTCCATTACTATGTTGCTTAGATCCAGAATTTCTGCCTTGTTCTTTTTTATGGTTTCTATACCCTCATTGAATCCCCTATTTTGCTTTCATATTGTTTTCATGATTTGATTTAGTTATCTGTATTCTCTTATAGCTCACTGAGCTCTAAGATGATTATTTTGAATTCTTTGACAGGCATTTCATAGACCTCCATTTCTTTAGGGTCAGTTACTTAATTTTGTTGTTTGGTGGTATTGTTTCCCCTATTATTCACTATCTTTGTGGCTATATGTTGATGTCTATGCATATGAAGAAGTAAGCACCTGTTCTACTTTTTACATATTGGCTTTGGAAAGCCCTCACCAGTCAGTACCCAGAGATTCTGGGTGGGTTGTTAGGTGGAATCTGAGGGCAGGCTTGCTCCTGTATTCTCAGGCAAGTTGCCTTGGTGCCTGAGTCAGCAGGCAGGAAGGCCTGGAGCTTGGATTTCCTGGGGTGGGCCTGGATTCTGGGTTCATGGGAATGAATCTGGATCCTGTGTTTGCAGGGGCTGGCCTGAAGTCTGGGTTCATGGGGGCCAACCTGTCCCTAAGATGGGCCTTGAGCCTGATCACAGAGGCCCACTTTGTGCTAGGATGGGTCTGCAGCCTGAGTCCACACAAGGGCTAGCATGGTTACTGGGACTTGCCTGAAGCCTGTGTCCACAGGGGTTGGCCTTGTGGTTGAGCTGCTGTGGCAGACTTGGCTCTGGAGTGGGTGTAGAGCCTAGGGCTGTTGAATTGGTGTGGTGCTTGAATGGAGCTGAAATCTGATGCTGTAGAGGCCTGCTTGCAGCTTGGGGTCATAGGGGCTGGCCCAGCATTAGGGTGGCCCTGGATGCTCTTATCCACAGGTGCTAGCCTAGACCCTGGGATCATGAGGGCTGCTCTGGCACTGGATTTTACTGAACTGGGCCCGATGCTGGGGTCCACAGCAAAGTAAGGTGTTCAGTTCACTCTCCTTCCCCCACAGGGGGAGTATCTTTCTCTGTGCTGTGCACCCCTTGGGGGAGGGGTGATATGAGTAATATGAAACTCTTTCTCATCCTCTTCAATGTGCTTTTTCTTATTTCTGTACTACACCCTAACTATGTAATCTCTCACTGGGATTCTTTAGTTCTTGAGAGGGTACATTCATGCATGGATAGTTGTTCAAATTGGTGTGTCTGCAAGGGGATATGTGTTGGAAAATACTATTCCACCATCTTGCTGAGGTCTGCTTTTGAGGTGGCTTACTGACATGGCTGGCAGGTTGGTGCTGGTTGTTAGCTAAGGACTTTGGTTCCTTTGTTTGTGGACTTCTCCATGGGGCTTATTGAATGCTCTCATAAGGTGGCATCTGACTGGCTTCTTTCAGAGGGAGAGATTCAAGAAACCAAGATGAAAGATGCAAGGCTTTTTATGACCTTGCCTTGGAAGTCATACATCGTCACTTTTCATGTGTCCTATTGGTCACACAGGGTCAGTCCTGATTCATCATGAGCAAGGACTACATGAGGATATGTAAGGATCTTGGGAGGCCATCTGCAGATTACCACACGTATATGCCAAAATAATTTTATAAAAGATGTAATTAAAATTGATCTTATTTTTCTTCTTTGCACTTTTCTATACTTATAAGTTTTTTTATGATAAACATATATGATTTTTGAAATTACACACATACAAATCAATAAGGTGGGGGGTTTTTTTGGCTTAAACAAGAGAAATTTACTTATGTTTCACTATCCTGGAGGCTGAAGTTCAAGATCAAGGTGTCAGCCAGTTTGGTTTCTCTTAAAGTTGTCTCTGTGGATTGAGATGGCTATGTTTTTAACTGTCTTCTTCTTCTTTTAAGTAAAAGTTATTATTTTAAAAGCCATACATAGTCCAGAGATGAGTGAGTCAATTCTTGTTACTTTGATATAACACTGATGTCAAGTTCAAGATTAAGGTGTCAGCAGGTTTGGTTTCTCTTGAAGTTGTCTCTGTGGATTAAGATGGCTGTGTTTTTCACTGTCTTCTTCTACTTTTTAAGCAAAGTTATTTTTTAAAAAGCTATACATAGTCCTGAGAGGAGTGAGTGAATTCCTGTTACTTTGATATGACATCGATGCATCTATGCTTTTCTGTTTGATGTAACCCTGTAACTAAGGAAAGGAGAATTTGTATGGGAGGAGGGATGGTTTTAAATACAGAGCATAAGACTGGAAAGATGTGGCCAAGGTAGAGAGTCTAGGGTAGACATGGCAGTATTTGGGCCCCAAGAGCCAGAGACATCAAAATGGATTAAGAATATTATACAAAGCAATGAGTGTGTTATAAAGATTTTGAGCTTCCAGCTGAAGACGGGCTTAACACACACATTATCTACCTTTGTTTCCTTTTGAAACCCCATTAAGATGAGATCAAAGGGTTTTTGCACAAGTGGGAGATCACCCATCTCTCATCATAGCAGAAGGCTGGAAGTTTATTCTCTCGACAGGGTAAAATATAGGGTTTTTAGGCTGGGGGCCCCTGGTCTGTGGACCATGCCCACCTAAAGGCATATTACACTTGAACTGGAATATTAACTGAAAAGTTCTCCCTCTCAGCTATAGAGAAGGCAGAAAATATAACTGCTGATAGGTTGCAAGTTTTATACCTTGTATCTTGGCCACAGAAAAAGGATTTTCTGGTTCTGTGTCCTAAAAATTTGGGGCAGGGAGTCCTTTGGTTAGGGAATCATCTACCTCAATCACATGCTTACTCCTGGAATACTCAAATGTGGTCAAAAAAAGAGAGGGACTATGATTGGCTCAGTTTGAGTCACATGCTCATCTGGGCCAAGGTATGTGGGGCAGATGGGGTGGTTGAAGGTGCTGATGGAGGAGAGTGGGAATGTGAGGAAGACAATGGCATAGATGTCAACTATAGCTTCTCACCCTCTTCTATAGGAGATGATGTCATGTAGGCAAAGGTCCATGAAAGCTTAAAACAGTCTTATGAATGTAAGAAAAAAGTCCACTTTACCATACATTATGGTTTTTCAAAGAAGATTTTTCTGTATTATTTCAATTCTTCTTAAGAAATTCATGAAGCAAACATTGCCATTCTCATCTTGTTGCTTGATCATTGAGGTGAACTCGTAATGGTAATGTTCTGGACTCAATCACTGTCCCTTGAGTGGATTAAGTCAGGGCTGGATAAGAAGCTATATCTTTTGATTCTTAGTCCTGTCAATTTTTATTTTATCATCCCAGTGATCAGTATGGGATCCCAAATTCGTAGATAATTGGGCTGGGAATGATATCTGGAGAGATGCTGCTTACAGGCAATGAACTGCATTAATGTCCATAGTTTCCTAGTATCTCACCCACAATTCCCTCAACATCAGTCCCAACACATGTAAAATCGATAGAGACTGGGAAAGTGCCGCCAAATGCAGACTGCTTGAGGAGTTATGTGTCCTACTTTTAGAATAAGACTGAAGGATTAACTTCTGGGAAGGACTTTCCATCTGTTTTCCTCGATAAGATTGATTAAAACCATCTAACCAAGTTTTACAGACTGTATGAAAGAACCAATGAATTGTATCATCTGGCCTGGTTTTGTTCAAATTCCTTAGAGGAGCTCTAGCTCCACTATTCAGGAAAGCAGTCTTCACCATGACACCTCCTAGGGGGAAGAGCAGCTAGGAGGTCCCAGAGGTTAGCCCCACCCTGCCCCGAGTGTCTCATTTTAGGTAGCAAGCGGTACATCATTTTCAATAAACCAGCTGGATATCAGTTAGACCATTTCACATGCATTTAATTTACCCTTTTGCTGAAATTGTGGCATGGAAACATTATTTTTCTTTGCCAGTTCTCTTTTGTCTCCTTTCCATTTCTCCCACCCTCTCCTCTTCCCACCAAAGTTACTTTCCTTTGTTATTTTTGGTATAAAGAACTTTCCTTCAATTAATTTCAAGGCTTCAGAAAAGCAGTTAAAAGAAGTTGAGTTGGGGAGAGGTATCTGATCCTCTTACTACACACATATAGCCCTACACCTGTGGAATTGAACTGAGTAAAAATGGATCTATCTTTTTGTTTGTTATGTAATGATAGTCTTTACATTTTAATGGCGAGTTTAGACCATCGACACTGTGATGATTGAGATATTAATGTTATTTTTTATTTTCAATTAATCATTCTCTGTCTCCTGACTTCTTTTGGATATTTCAAATTTTCTTTATTCCAATTTTTCCCCTCAATTGGTTTGAAAGTTACATAATCTATATCTTTTTCAGTCTTCAGTCTTCTGAATAACATAAAGACCTTAGGAACTTTAAATTCAGATCTCAGTCTTCCATCTTACTCCTGTTGAAAATTTTAGTTCCACTCTGTTTTAAACAGGTTTGTTAAGGTATAATTGATATATGATAATCCACACATATTTAAAGTATACAGTTTGAAGTCTTGACATATTTATATATCCATGAGATAATCACAATTTTTTAAAAACTTATTTTTCTAAAAATAATTTATCCAGTTCACACACAGGCATAACTGGTTGCATGTTACCAAGGTCTGCTAGTTTTATGTAAGCTTGTTTTACTTAAAGAGTTCTGTAGCTTCCGCACAAAAGTAACTATGATAATCACCATTCATCAAAGTGTACTAGGCATTGTGCAAAGTGCTTTCTTTCTTTTTTGAGATTGAGTCTGGCTTTGTTGCCCAGGCTGAAGTGCAGTGCCCTATCTTGGCTCACTGCAGCCTCTGCCTCCCGGGTTCAAGCGATTCTTGTGCCTCAGCCTCCCGAGTAGCTGAGATTACAGGTGTGGATAGAAATGGGGTTTCCCTATGTTGGCCAGGCTGGTCTCAAACTCCTGACCTCAAGTGTTCCACCTGCCTCAGCCTCCCAAAGTACTGGGATTACAGGTGTGAGCCGCCATGCCCGACCGCTAAGTGCTTTCTTCACACTAATTTCCATTGTTTTCTTTATTGTTTTTAATTTTTAATTATAGAAGCAATCCAAGTTTGTTATAAATGAATATACTCAACTAAAATTAGTCATATTTTTTGAAAAAGACCTGGAACCCTCATTTTTTCTTCAGAGTGGATGTATGTTTATGGTTTGTTGTCACTGCAGATATTTTATGTGCATTTGAAAACACGCTTTATTGTACTAAAAATGAGGCTAAATGCGTAGTGGTTTTTTTTTTTTTCCAGCCCATTTTTAAAACTTACTGCATCAAGACCATCTTTCCATTTCATCCTTTTCATGGCTACATGATGTATACAGCTTTGAATGAATGCATTAAGATTGTTTTGATGAATCGCCTCTTTTTTTTAGGTTCCTTCCTTCCTTTTTTTTTTTTTTTTTGATATTATAAATGTCATGTCATTTTTATAAGATGAAATCCTGATGTGGAATGCATTATTTCCAACCTTCACTGCCACCCTTTGAGTTGGGCATTATCATTTCCTTTTCACAAATGAGGAATTTTATTCTTAAAGGCTTAAGTGACTTACTTGGCTCTTAAGTGACTGATTGGGGAACGAGAATCCTGGTTTCCTGTTCCTGGTGGGCAGCATTCTTACGCCTCACCACACTACCTCTCCTGCTAGTTTAGAAAATGCTTTTAAAAAGTTTCTAAGTGTATTTATAGTGAAATTGTCAGGAGGATTACTGGGAATTTTCAGCAAATAGTAGCCTATGGAATTAGAATGGAGGGGACATATTTCAGGCAATTTATATTTTCACCTGGCCCTTCAACTGAAGGCTCTAATGTGAGCGCTGAGGAGCTATTTATAGCAGGTGACTTTTGAGCACCCTGGGGAGGTTGTGAAATAGCTGTCTGTCACAGGCAGCTAGGAACTGCTTGCCTACCTTTTTTGCTGTTCTGAAAGAAAGGATACAGACCATCTGGACCAGTAAGTTGGGTCCAAAATCGGACTTACGTTTATTTTACTTAATAAATGTGTTCTTGAATCATATGAGTTGAATTTTGGTTGGTTGAATGCCATTTTTAGTGCACCAGGGGTGCACACATTTCTTGTAATACTTTAATGAGTAGCTTTCTAAAACAAAGAATGCTTTGGCAATGTGAATAATTTTCCCTTAATTTATATTGAATATAATTTATTATTTTTTCTGTGCAGCAGGGAACCTTGTGCTCAGTTGTTTGTGTTTTAGAATGTGTTGGCTGGTGTAGCCATATCAGTTAACAGTAACATGGAATATATATGCTATTAAAAATATAGACAGATATATTTCAACCTCTCACTACAAAGCCCCAAATCAAACTATGTGGTGAAGCCATGTAATTCAGAAGAGGTGGGTATAGATACAATTCCATGCCAGGAGGAGTGTAGCTGTAGACACGGGGTGCCCCTTGCCCCTGTTTAGATAGTGGACCCTATTCCTGCCTCAGATGGTATGTGGAAGAGCTGGCTCTTCAGTTTCCAAGGCCATAGTGCAGAAAATAAGGTAGAAACAGTGAGAAGGTGACTGACCCTTTTTCCACCAGCACCACTGCATGCTGTGAAAGTACAATAAAATGTTTTCAGTCCAACCTTAACATTTTTGTCCTTAATAGCACATCAGTTCACATTTGCTCATTACAAAATATTGCTTTTACCCAATCAGCAATTGATTTCATGGCTTCAGTGATCTTTAGAGTTCATCGAAATTGTGGTATGTGCAGATAATAAAGACTAACACCTGGCAAATAGACGCTAACTTTTAACTGTAATGAATTTTAATCAGTTGGATTTAAGATACTTTTTTTTTAAAATTATGATTCTACATGAAAAACAAAGCTAACATTTTTAACATAAATGATTTCATAAATATGCCTGGTGGGATATAATGTTGAAATGAATTTTTAGAGCCTCTCATATTATAATCTTGATCCTCAAAGTGGACATTTCTCAGACTTTTTTTTCTTTTTTTTTTGAAATGGAGTGTCGCTCTGTCACTCTGTCGCCCAGGCTGGAGTGCAGTGTGATCTCGGCTCACTGCAAGCTCTGCCTCCCATGTTCACACCATTCTCCTGCCCCAGCCTCCCGAGTAGCTGGGACCACAGGCGCCTGCCACCACACCTAGCTAATTTTTTGTATTTTTAGTAGAGATGGGGTTTCACTGTGTTAGCCAGGATGGTCTCGATCTCCTGACCTCGTGATCCAACCACCTCGGCCTCCCAAAGTGCTGGGATTACAGACGTGAGCCACTGCGCCCGGCCGAGACCTTTTAAATCTATAACTTTGCATTGCTTTTAGTTCATTTTTGGAAAAATAACTAGAAATATAGAGCATTAAAGGTAAACAAAGCCAGACACTAATTAAAGTGGTAAGGACATTTTAATCAGTTATAACTATTATAATAGGGAAAACAGTCCAGTGTGAACTGAGCTTAACTTTGATTTGTACAGAAGTGACTGGGCATTTTCAAGGGAGAATAAGGGAGTGGGGAGGGGACAAGGAGGGCCTCAGTAAAGTCAGGAAAGTGAAAAATTACAAAGGGTTGGTCAGTGTAAATGCAATAAAGCCAGCTGTGTCTGCTAGCTGAAGATGCTGAAGTTAGGATTCTGTCTTTCCAGAGAGACTGGGGGACAGAGGCCTTATCCTCTGGTGTTGACTGGAACAAGCAATAAAATTTTTTGGCAGCCTTGAGTTCTCTCCAAACTCCATATGAGAGTTTGTTCAAGTCTTTATAGGCCAAGATTGAGGCCTAGTTGAGAAGAGAGCTCAGGGGAGCCTGGCTAGAGTTTGGTCAAGGAAAGAATCTTTGTCAATTGTAAATGAATAACTTTGCAATACCAATACTCCCAATTTTGGAACTTTATACAATGGAAATAAAAGCACTAGCAACTAAAAATACATGTACCAGGATGTTTAGTGCAACACTGCTCATAGAAGCAAAAACTGGGAACATTTTAAATATTCAGATAATGAATAAACTATCATATAACTATACTGTGGAGTAGACTGCAACTATTACAAAGAATAAATCAAGTCTGTATAATTGACTTTGGAGCCAATATAAATGACCATGATACATTATTAAGGGAAAATTCAATTTACAGAGTAATGGGGTTTTGAAAGTTGTATTTGAAAATGGAACCCCATACATATATATATAGGAGATACCCTTTTCTATCCCATATTGCATTTTGGTACAGGATAGAGAAAGATGTGTGTTATCTCAGTGAAATGGGAATGGATAGGAAAGAGGGTTATTACATTTTTCTTTATGTATATGTCTGTACTCTTCAACTTGCTACAGTGGGCATGTATTGTTTTTTAGATTTTTTTTTTTTTTTTTTTTTTTTTTTGAGACAGAGTCTCGCCCTGTCACCCAGGCTGCAGTGCAATGGCATCTCAGTGCAACCTTCACCTCCCATGTTCAAGCAATTCTCCTGCCTCAGCCTCCTGAGTAGCTGGGACTACAGGCACACGCCGCCATGCCCGGCTAATGTTTTTGTATTTTAATAGAGATAGGATTTCACCTTGTTGCCTAGGCTGGTCTTGAATCCCTGAGCTCAGGCAATCCGCCTGCCTCAGCCTCCCAAAGTGCTAGGATTACAGGTGTGAGACACCACACGCAGCCAGATTTAAATATAACATGAAACACACACACAGGAGTCCTGCTTGTCAATAAGGACAAGCAAGGAAACAAAACTATCCTTCAATGTGATAATGTGAGTATTCTGGCCATTAGTATGTAAGTCTAAAAGGATTTACAGGAATTCAAATCCCTATCAAACTTCACTGCTTAGGTTGATAGTTTTCAAGTGTTGCAATCCGTGCTCCTCTGCATTGATTTCTCACTGCCATGTGTTTATTTCCACCAACCAAGAAGCTTTATTGAGCTTTATACTGCTGATGGTCTAGATTAGGGAATCAAGACCCACCCCTCACTTCCAACCCCTTGCCTCTCGATTTGAGAAGTTTTACCCCAACCTAAACTGATCTATTACTTTTTATTAACGAGACTGGCAATCACAAATATGAGCTTTGAGAAGACTCATTTTTTAACTAAAATGTTAGGGAAAACTGGAACTTTCCCTACCACTATTTTATTTTATTATTTTATTTTATTTATTTTTTGAGACAGAGTCTTGCTCTGTCACCCAGGCTGGAATACAGTGGCATGATCTCGTCTTACTGCAACCTCCACATCTTGGGTTCAAGTGATTCTCCTGCCTCAGCCTCCTGAGTAGCTGGAATTGCAGGTGCCCGCCGTCATAGTTGGCTGATTTTTGTATTTTTAGTAGAGGCGGGGGTTTCACCATGTTGGCCAGGCTGGTCTTGAACTCCCAAGCTCAATGATCCACCTGCCTTGGCCTCCCAAAGTGCTGGGATTACAGGCGTGAGCCACTGTGTCCGGCTCCTACCACTTTTTAAAATGTGTTTCTGAAAGTGCGTTCTTAGTTTATGTCTTGTGATCTACAAATAAGAAAGCCTGTAGCAATAATGTTAGATCCTCATTCCTCGGCAGATTCTTACTCTGCTATGGATTTCCAGGAAGTCACAAGAATATTTTATCCAAAGATTTTCTACACACAAAGTTATAAGTAATACCGAGACTGCAGCCAAAAGATTGAGCAAATACAGTGTAAGTAAATCATGGTGCTATTTAAGAAATGTATGACAAAGGGAGTGATACTTCAGAAAAAGACATGGAATAATGGAAATGAGGTTAAAAGCCCAGGCCTCACGGGGTTATAACCAAGAGGCTGTGATGGTTGAATTAAAACTTGAGCAAGGGATTTGGCACTAAGGCTGGAAAATAGGACTTGTAGTTAGCTAGCTGGGTTTGGATAATCTGGTAATTAAAGTGAAGAGCAAAAGCGATTAGCTGGAACATTGACATTGTTTCAAATTATGCACAACGTTGAGCAGATGGATTTGGTATCAAATTAACATGGCTATTTTATAATTACAGCCATGATGTAAAAATTCATTCATTTGGAAAGAGAAAAAAAAAAAAAAGAAAGGAAGAAAGAAAGCGAGCATCATTCTCCAGCCATTCTCCAGCCAGCGCTAGTGGACTGCCATGTGAACCCGGAACAGCTTAGTGGACTCAAAAGGAGGCCTGTGTTGATTGTTGATTTAGAGTGAGGCTGTGATGCAAAGATGAGCAGAAGAGGCAGAAGAAGCCTTGAGTTTGCATTTGAGAACTAGAGGATGTAGAGGTTTATTTCCTTTTTCTTTCTTTCTTTCTTTTCTTTTCTTTTCTTTCTTTTTTTTTTTTTTTTGACAGTCTTGCTCTGTGGTCCAGGCTAGAGCGCAGTGGTGTGATCGGCTCACTGCAACCTACACCTCCCAGGTTCAAGCAATTCTCCTGCCTCAGCCTCCCAAGTAGCTAGAATTACATGTGCCCGCCACCACAGCCTGGCTAATTTTTGTATTTTTAGTAGAGACAGGATTCTACCATATTGGTCAGGCTGGTCTCAAACTCCTGACCTTGGGGGATTCACCTGCCTCGGCCTCCCAAAGTGCTGGGATTACGCCCGGCCGGATGTAGAGTTTCTAATTGCACTTTTCCTGTGATTCTTATGAAGATCAAATTGCACTCCCCACCTCATGCATTAAGCTATCACACATTTCAAGGAAAAGAATTTAAATATTTACGTTGTGTCATTTATCCCTGAATCAGCTTTGTATTTCTGCTTTGAAATAGCAACTATGCTGATGCTTGAATAGAAAGGAAGTCATAAATCTGAAAATTCTCCTTATAGTATTCTCTGCACACTAAAATGATTCTCATAAAAATGCAGAGGTTGCCTCAGGATTTTTATTTATTTATTTATTTTACTATAAGAAACTCTTTTCAAGAATGAAAAGAATTCCAGAATCAACAGTGGCATTTCAGAAGATCTAGATTCAGACTACCTTTACCACTCATCTGCAGTTTATAGGAGTGAGAGCCTCAAAAATAAATGAAAGTTGCTGTCAAATCAAGGTTTTGAAATAAAAATAATTGGAGGAGCAAGTTTTATGTGAGTAATTATGCTAAACAAGGTGTTTTGTGGCATGAACCATAAATTTTCCTTCTCAGGTTTTACTGAATCCAGTTTCAGCTAGAAATCTAGGCTAGTTTATAGACGAGAATTAGATGGACAGAAAATGTTAAGAGAAAAACACTGCCATAAAGGTAAATTTAAGTGAATTATAATAAAGAAATGCGATTATGCTAAAGCTAGTATGTTTTAAAAAGTAAATGAAGTTTAATAAAAAGAGAGAAAAGAGAAGAGCTAAAGACAGGGAAAAGAAAGAGAACTGAAGGGGGAAGATGATTGTTAATCTGGACCAATTTGTCTGGAAATTTGGGAGTTTCTCCAGGATGCTGAAGGCAGGGGAGCCCACAGAGGCTGGGGTGTAGAGGTGCCTCCTGCAGTCCTCCTCTGGCAGAAGCTGTCTGCTCCTTCATTGTTTTTTTTTTTTTTTTTTTTTTTTTTTTTTTTTTTTTTTTGAGACAGAGTCCCACATTATTGCCCGGGCTGGAGCGCAATGGCACAATCTCGGCTCACTGCAACCTCTGCCTCCTGGGTTCAAGCAATTCTCCTGCCTCAGCCTCCCGAGCAAGCTGGGATTACAGGTGCCTGCCACCACACCCAGCTAATTTTCTGTATTTTTAGTAAAGACAGAGTTTCACCATGTTGGCCAGGCTGGTCTCGAACTCAGGTGATCTGCCCGCCTCGGCCTCCCAAACTGCTGGGATTATAGGCATGAGCCACCGCGCCCAGCCCTTTCATTCTTTTTATTTGTACATGTGCATACCTCATTTTACTGTGCTGTGCTCTATTACACTTCACAGATACTATGTTTTTTTTACAAATTGAAAGTTTACGGCAACCCTGCATCAAGCAAGTATATTAGGGCCATTTTTCCATTAGCATGTGTTTACTTCATTTCTTTTGTCACATTTTAGTAATTCTTGCAATATTCAAACTTTTAAATTATTACTATTATTATTACTAGATGAAGTTTTGCTCTGTTGTCCAGGCTGGAGTGCAGTGGTGCTATCTTGGCTCACTGCAACCCCCACCTCCTGGGTTCAAGCAGTTCTCCTGTCTCAGACTCCCAAGTAGCTGGGATTACAGGGAGATGCCACCACACCTGGCTAATTTTTTGTATTTTAGTAGAGTTGGGGTTTCACCATGTTGCCCAGGCTGGTCTTGAACTCCTGAGCTCAGGCAATCTACCTGCCTCAGCCTCCCAAAGCACTGGGATTACAGATGTGAGCTACCGTGCCTGACCTTAAATTATTATTATATTTTATCTCTATTTTGGTGATCTGTGATCAGAGTCTTGCTCTGTTGCCCAGGCTGGAGTGCAGTGGCCAATCACAGCTCACAGCAGCCTTGACTTCCCCTGCCCAAGTGATCCTCCCACCTTAGCTACCTGGATAGCTGGGATTACAGGCACGTGCCACCACACCCAGCTGATTTATTTTCTTACATTTTGAAGAGATGGGGTTTCACTATGTTGCCCAGGTTAGTCTCAAACTCCTGGGCCCCAGCAATTCTCCTACCTAGGCCTCTCGGATTATTAAACGTGTGAGCCACCATACCCAGCCTGTGATCTGTGATCTTTGATGTTACTATTGTAATTGCTTTGGGGTACCCCAAACCACACCCATTAAGATGGCAAACTTAATAAATGCTATGCGTGTTCTCACTGCTCTACCCAATGGCCATTTCCCCACCTCTCTTCCTCTCCTCAGGCCTCCCTATTCCCTGAGACACAACAATATTAAAATTAGGTCAATTAATAACCTTATAATGGTTTCTAATTGTTCAAGTGAAAGAGTCACAATTTTCTTACTTTAGATCAAAAGCTAGACATGATGAAGCCTAGTGAGGAAGGCGTGATGAAAGCCAAGCCTCTTGTGCCAAACAGCCAAATTTGACTACAAAGGAAAAGTTATTTAAGGAAATTAAAAGTGCTATTTCAATTAACACATGAATGACAAGAAAGCAAAACAGCCTTATTGCTGATATGAAGAAAGTTTTAGTGGTCTGGACAGAAGATCAAATCAGTCACAACATTCCCTTCAGCCAAAGCTTAATCTAGAACAAAGTCCTAATTCTCTTCAATTCTCGGAAGGCTGAGAGAGGGGAGGAAGCCACAGATGAAAAGTTTAAAGCTAGCAGAGGTTGGCTGATAAGGCTTAAGAAATGACGCTATCTCCATAACATAAAAGCACAAGGTGGAAGGCCGAAGTGGGAGGATCGCTTGAACCCGGGAGTTTGAGGCTACAGTGAGTTATGATCACACCACTGCACTCCAGTCTGGGCAACAGAGCAAGACCCTGTGTCAAAAACAAACAAACAAACAAACAAACAAACATGTTATTAAGTAAAGTACAAGATGAAACAGTAAGTGCTGATGGAGAAACTGCAGCAAGTTATCCACAAGTGCTAGCTAAGATCATTGATGAAAGTGGCTATATTATACAACAGATGTTCCATGTAGACGAACCAGCCTTAAATTGGAAGAAGATGCCATCTAGGACTGTCATAGCTAGAAAGAAGTCCATTCTGGCTTCAAAGCAACAAAGGACAGGCTGACTCTTGTTAGGGGGCTAATGCAGCTGGTGACTTTAAGTTGAAGCCAATGCTCATTTGCCAATCTGAAAATCCTAGGGCCCTTAAGAATCATGCTAAATCTATTCTGCTTTTGCGCTATAAATGGAACAACAAAACCTGAATAACAGCACATTTGTTTACAGCCGGTATACTGAATATTTTAGCCCCATTGTTGAGACTTACTGCTCAAAAAAAAAAAAAAAGATCGCTTCTTATTGCTCATTGACATTGCAGCTGGTCACCCAAGAGCTCTAATGTAGACGTACAAAGAGATAGCTGCTGTTTTTATGCTTGCTAATACAACATCCATTCTCAGCTCATGGATCAAGAAGTAATTCCAACTTTCAAGTTTTATTATTTAAGAGACACATTTTGTAAGGCTATAGCTACCATAGATAGTGATTCCTCTGATGGATGTGACCAGAGTAAATTGAAAGGAGCAGAATAAATTGAAATCCCTCTGAAAAGGGTTCACTTTTCTAGGTGCCGTTAAGAACATTCGTGATTCATGGGAGGAGGTCCAATTACTGACATTAATAGGAGTTTGAAAGAAGTTTACCCCAACCCTCATGGACAACTTTGAGGGGTTTAAGATTTCAGTGGAGGGGGCTGGGCATGGTGGCTCACGCCTGTAATCCCAGCACTTTGGGAGGCCGAGGCGGACAGATCACCTGAGGTCGGGAATTCGAGACCAGCCTGACCAACATGGTGAAACCCTGTCTCTACTAAAAATACAAAAATTAGCCTGGTGTGGTGGCAGGCACCTGTAGTCCCAGCTACTCGGAAGGCTGATGTAGCACAATCACTTGAACCCGGGAGGTGGAGGTTGCAGTCAGCTGAGACTGTGCCATTGCACTCCAGCCTGGGCAACAGAGTGAAACTCTGTCTCCAAAAAAAAAGAGAGATTTCAATGGAGGAAAACTTCTATGGCTGCTCACTCATTCTGGGGAGGCAAATGCTCAGGGTTTGAAGTCAGACAGACTTGGGTTTACATCCCTCTTTGCTGCTCACTAGTTGCGGGCAGCCTAGTTAACCTCACAAAAAGTCATCTAGGGGTAATAATAGCATCTCCTTAGATCATTACTATGAGAATTAAATGAGTGTTTTGCACAGGTGTTAGCTTGTTATATATTAGTAACGTACTAACTATATAGATTAATAAATTCTACTTGGTATCATATATAATAATTATGATTACTTATATATGCCTTTCTACATGTTCCTCTTTTCTCCCAGAGATTGAGAGCAGAGATTTTCATCAAGTACTTTGATGAATCCCTAAATGCAATGCACATTGAACACAGGCACTATATATTTTTTCAGTTATTGATATTGATTTGTTTCATTCAGGAGTTTTAGAGGTTGCAAACTCTACTCTCTGATGCTTTCAAAATTTTTTTTTTCTTTTTATTTGTTACCAGCATGTAGCTAGCACAGCTCTTGTAATTAACTGACTGTGACTGGATGCTTATTCTGGCCCACACACAGTACAAAGGGAAGAAAGAGGGAAGAACAAGAAGGCTAGAGAAAACACTCATGATTTTTAGACAAGTGTTTTAAGGAAAAAAGAGAAGGTATCAAAAAGGTGTATGTGTCTGAAAAAGAGATTGCACAAGGTAGAATTTACTGAGCTGGAGGAATATGAGAGAATGTTGCATACAAAGTCTCCTGAAAGGAAAGGAAGGCAGAGATGGGATGAGACGTGGTGTGTGTTAGTGCTTCAAATTAACAGCAGGTTTTGCGTTCCCAACTTGAGGCAGCTTGTGTGGAATTTGGCGTAGGGCAAATGGACCCATAGCTTCAGAGGGGAGCTGCTGGCAGGGGAAGTTGTACTATCTGACAGTGCCTGTATGAGATTGGTACCTTCTGGGAATTTCTACCTAAGGCGGTGTCTCAGATAGACACAAAGACCCTTTTGGGACCTCCCTAAGAAACAGAATAAGATGTGCTCAGGCAAGACCACACTTCCCCCCTCTTCCTGTATCCTTGAAACCTTTCAGAGATTTGCTGTCAAATACCGGGTCCAGGACCAGAAAGTTAAAAAAGCAAGACTTGGGAAATAGTGACTGGTTTTGTTAATGGATGGTGAGGCTTTTTTTTTTCTTTCTCTCTTAGTGTAAATGATTTGTTTTTTTCTCTTTGTGTAGATGATTGAAGTACTTAAGTGTCTTTGTAAGTCCAGTATCTCTTTTCTTATTTTATAAAGATCTCATTAAAAAATGAACTAATAAATATTTATTACAGAAACAGTAGATAAAGGCTGATGAGCATAAAGAAGGAGGAAATACATGTGACCCCCAACTCCCAGAAATAATCACTGTTAAAAATTTGATATATAATGTTTCAGATTTTTCACATATTCACATATTTTCTTAGAAAAATGGAATTGTACTGAATAAACTTTTGTAACTTGTATATCTCACTTAATCGATACCGACTATTTTTCCGTGTTACTAATATGCTTCGACATTTTTTTTTTTTTTTTTTTTTGAGATGGAGTCGCACTCTATCGCCCAGGCTAGAGTGCAGTGGCATGATCTCGGCTCACTGCACCCTCCGCCTCCCAGGTTCAAGCAATTCTCCTGCCTCAGCCTCCTGAGTAGTTGGGACTACAGGTGCACCACCATGCTGGGCTAATTTTTGTATTTTTAGTAGAGACAGGGTTTCACCATGTTGGCCAGGATGGTCTTGATCTCCTGACCTTGTGATCCACCTGCCTCGGCCTCCCAAAGTGCTGAGATTACAGGTGCGAACCACTGTACCCAGCCACTTCAACATTATTTTATAATTGCATAGTACTACATCTTATGAATATGTTCTAATTTATTCAACTACTTCTGGCACATAGATTGTTTCTAATATTTTCTTAGCATAAGTAATGCTGTGTGAAATATCCTCATACATATGCAATCTATATTCTTTTCTTGGGATATATTTCTAGAACAGGAACTGCTGAGTTAAAGGGTATTCACATTTTAAAAAGCTTTTGATATACATTACAAAATTATCTTCCTCCTATGTTGTACGGTTTATATTCTTGCTAGTAGAGTATGAAGGTGCCATTTTCCAAACCTCCTGCCAACATTGAGAATTTTCATTTTTTCATCTTTGTCAAGTTTATAGATAATAAACTGTATCTTATTGTTTAATTTATACTCCTTTTTTAGGGAAGCTGACTTTTTCATGTCTATATTGGTCATTATATTTCTTCCCTTGTGAACTATTTATTAATATCCAGTTGTTAATTGTAAATGCTATTTATATATTAAGACTATTAACCCTTTACTGTATGTATTTCACTTTTTAATCTCATATTTGTAAGTTAATTTTGATTACAGTTGGGTTATATTTTACTTTTATAAGTCTTACATTTTATGGTTTAAATATTGAACTTTTGTCTTTATAGTTCCTTCTGTTGTGATTGTGGTTAAAACATTTTCAGGACAAAAGTATTTAATCATGATTAAAACAATTTTAAGATTATAAAACCAATCACGTGATTCTCTTCAAGTTTGTATGCGATTTTTTTTTTTTTTTTTTTTTGACATGGAGTCTCATTCTGTCACCCAGGCTGAGTGCAGTGGCACGATCTTGACTCACTGCAACCTCCACCTCCCGGGCTCAAGCAATTCTCCTGTCTCAGCCTCCCGAGTAGCTGAGACTACAGGTATGGACCACCACGCCCAGCTAGTTTTTTATATTTTTGCTAGAGAAGGGGTTTTACCATGTTGGCCAGGCTGGTCTCAAACTCCTGACCTCAGATGATCTGCCCACCTTGGCCTCCCAAAGTACTGGGATTACAGGCAGGAGCCACTGTGCTGGCTGTACATCATTTTTACGTTTAACTCTTTAGTCTACCATGCTTACTTTGTGTATGGCATGAAGTAATGATTGCATCTTTATTTTTCCTAATAGTTAATGATTTAACCTGTTATTGAATAGTTCATTCTTTTCCCACTGGGTTTAAAAACCGTATTTAACAAATACAATAAACATTTTACTGTAGTACTTCTATGTGTACTTTTGGCTCTGTTCCACTGCTCTACTTCTTTTGGCACCAGTACCAAACTTTAAATTCTCGCTATTTTTAGCCTATTTAGTACCTAATATCTCCCTCAGGGTTCTTTTCTAAAATTTTCTTTACCATTCTCAGTTTTTTATTCTTTAAAATAAACTTTAGGATTTTTGACCTGTCTGGAAAATTTCTTTGGGATTTTAAGCACAATTTGATTATATTTATACATTAATTTGAGGGAGAATTAATATATTTACAATGTTAAGTTTTCCAATAGAGAAAAATTTTCCAATACAGAAAAATGTATCAAACTGTTTTTAATTTTCTCAGTAAAGTTAAATTTTTATATAGGTTATTCACTTTTTTTATTCCTAGAAATGTTATTTTTGTTGTTGCTATTATCAATAATACCATAACTAAGAAATTTTTTTTTTTTTTGAGACAGAGTCTCGCTCTGTTGCCCAGGCTGGAGTGCAGTGGCATGATCTCAACTCACTGCAAGCTCTGCCTCCCAGGCTCACGCCATTCTCCTGCCTCAACCTCCCGAGTAGCTGGGACTACAGGCGCCTGCCACCACACCCAGCTAATTTTTTTGTATTTTTAGTAGAGACGGGGTTTCACCATGTTAGCTAGGATGGTCTTGATCTCCTGACCTTGTGATCCACCCTCCTCAGCCTCCCAAAGTGCTGGGATTACAGGCGTGAGCCACTGCACCTGGCCAAAAATTATTTTCTATTATATTTTCTAAGTTTTTGTGGGTTATATAGAAAATTTCATATATTTCCATATAATTGTTCTGTGGCCAGAACAATTAATTTGTATACTTATTTTATATATATTTTTGTATATTTATTTGTAACTGTTCACCTCACTTTTTAATTATGTAGAAGCAAATTTTAGTTTGTTCTATTGAGAAAATGAATATTACTCAATCTGCAGGTTGAATATTTTTGCCTCCATTTTTCTCATAAAATTCTTCTTTCATTTCTTTTTCTTGCCTGGTTGCAGTGGCTCAAATGTCTAGAACAGTGCTAAATGGATGGTAGTGATAATGAGCATGCTTTTCTTGTTTTTGATTTTAACATTAATACTTCTAGTATTTTACCACTAAGTATGATGCCTGTGTTTGATCTGAGATTTGAATTAACGTGAGTGTCATGTTAAGAATCAGTCTTTTAATTTTGTTTTATTAATTAAAAAATTGATATTGAATTTTATCGAATGACTTTTCAAGATGATTGTGGCAATCCAAAAGTTTTTCTCTGTTGCCCAGTCTGCAGTGCAGTGGTGTGATCATAGCTCACTGCAACTTTGAACCCCTGGGCTCAAGTGATCCTCCTGCCTCAGCCTCCCAGGTTGGTAGGACTATAGGCATCTGCCATCACACTGGGCTATTTTTTAGATTGTAGAAATGGGGTCTCACTATGTTGCCCCTGCTGATCTCGAACTCCTGGCTTCAAGTGATCCTGCCACCTTGGCCTCCCAAAGCACTGGGGTTACAGGGGTGAGCCACTATTCCCAGCCTTACTTTTTACATCTTTAGGGTAACCTATATTTACATACGAAGTTAGTCTGTGCTTTTCTTTATTATGCTTTATCAGTTTTTTTTTTTTTTAAGTCAGGGTGTTATGTTAGCTTTCTGTTACTTTTGTCCACTTGAACACTTCATATACCATGGGAATTAATTGTGTTTGAAGTTCAGAGAGAACTTGATTGTGTAAGTAATCTAAACTAAAAGCTTTTTTTGGAAATCATTTCTTATTAACTTTTACATTTTTCCATGGTTACTGATCTGTTGTTTTTTTTTGACTTCTTCCTGGGTCAGTTTGCTTCTAATTATTATTTTGGCTGTGTCTCCCAATATTTGATATGTGGTATTCTCATCACTGAAACCTTCTAAGCATTCATTCTGTAATTGTGTTTTTAATTTATTCTCCAATCAATGATTTTTTTTTTAAGAACTCTGAAGTTTCCCCAAGAGCTTGGGGTCTTTTTGACTTATCCTTTTGTAATTAATGCATAGTTTTGTTACAGTGTGATCATAGAATGTGGTCTGACAATTTCTTTTGGAAAGAAATTACTTACAATTTTTTTTGGTAGCCTAATATAAAATCAAGTTTTACAAACTTTTCTTATATTTTTTTCTTAATGGGCTAGACAGAAGATCCTTCTCTTTAATTATTCATTTATTCATTGAGAATTGTTTCCACCATGTGTCTCATTCATGCCAGGCATTGTATTAGGCATTGCAGGATATAAAATGAATTAGTCATAAGCTTTGTCTTAGGTTGATAACGTTTGGATGGAACACAGACACATGTAGACCTAATTATAATACAGAAAGAAATGCAACCGCAGCGAAATGTACAAAAGCAGCAGGCAGCTAGAGTGGGAGTCAAGCCCTGTCGTAGGTTCTGAGGATACAAACTTGCCTATGATGGCCCTGAGAGGCTTTCAGTCCTAGCGTGTAAAACATACATTGAGAGCAGAGACAGGCTTTTTGGAGGCAAGGTGATTAATTAGGAAATCACCGCAGACCTTCAGTAATAAATCAGAACATATGAGGGATGGTAAGAGTGCAAGATGAGAACAGAGGATTTTCACACTTAAGGGACAGATAGCAGAAGAGAAGTCCAGACTGGAGGATGAAGGAGGTAGTAGTAAAATTTTATAGACGCTGTGCGAGAGTTTTTCAAGGGGTGCTTGGTCAGTTGGGACAAACAGAGCCAAAAGTTCAAGTAAGATGACTCACACCTGGAATCCCAGCACTTTGGGAGGCTGAGGCGGGCAGATCACGAGGTCAGGTGTTTGAGACCATCCTGGCCAACATGGTGAAACCCTGTCTCTACTAAAAACATGAAAATTAGTCGGGCCTGGTGGCACGTGCCTGTAGTCGCAGCTACCCGGGGGGTTGAGGCAGAAGAATCGCTTGAACCTGGGAGGCGGAGGTTGCAGTGAGCTGAGATCATGCCACTGCACTCCAGCCTGGGTGACACAGCAAGACTCCGTCTCAAAAAAAAAGAAAAAAAAATTTTAAAAGTTTCAGTTACATTTGGTCTTTGGGGACTTGGAAAGAGCAGTTTCAGTGAAGTGGGGGAAAAAAGCCAAGCCACAAGCAGGTTGAGACTAAATGGGATGTGAGATGGTGGAGACAAGTATTTTTTCAGGAGCTTAGTTGTGGAGGGAATGCAGGAGTTAGGGCGGTAATTAAAGGAGCAAGGCTGGCTGGGTGCGGTGGCTCACGCCTGTAATCCCAGCACTTTGGGAGGTCAAGGCAGGTGAATCACGAGGTCAGGAGATCAAGACCACCCTGACTAACACGGTGAAACTTCATCTCTACTAAAAATACAAAAAATGTAGCTGGGCATGGTGGTGGACACCTGTAGTCCCAGCTACTTGGGAGGCTGAGGCAGGAGAATGGCGTGAACCCAGGAGGTGGAGCTTGCAGTGAGCTCAGTTTGCACCAATGCACTCCAGCCTGGGCGACAGAGCAAGACTCCATTCAAAAAAAAAAAAAAGAGCAAAAATCAGAAAGACTGTTGGGATATAAAGACAATGTGAGAACGTGAGCATGTTTAGCTAATGAGGAGTGCGCGCTGAGAGCAAGGGAAGGCATGGCTGTTGTTGAGAGTCCTAAGCAGGTGGGAGACACATGGTGAGACACAAAGCCCAGGTGGGAGGTGGCCTCTTGACAGGAATAGGGAACCTCTTCTTGAGTCGAAGGCAATGCTTGGAACTGGTAGGGAGTGTGGGCAGAAAGATGGGCTTTCCCCCATTTCTTTGCAAGGCTGTGTCATTGTAGAACCTTTGGTCACAGTCCTGGACTCTGACTGAAAGGGTCCTGGGTCTTGGCCTCTGTGTTAACAGTTTGCTTCATAGGGAAGATTTAGGATTCATCCCTTCCTCTCCTGCTATAGAACTACAAAAGAATCTCTACACCAGTGGTCCCTAATGTATTTGGCTCCAGGGACCAGTTTCATGGAAGACAATTTTTCCACGGACTGGGAGTGGGGGGATGGGGATGGGTTCAGGATGAAACTGTTCCCCCTCAGATCATCAGGCATTAGACTCTCATAAGGAGCATGCAGTGTAGATCCCTCGCATGCACAGTTCACAGTAGGGTTTATGCTCCTATGGGACTCTATTGCCACAGCTGATCTGACAGGAGGCGGAGCTCAGATGGTCATGCTCGCTTGCCTGCTGCTCACCTCCTGCTGTGCAACCTGGCCTCTAAGAGACCACAGACAGGTACCTATCCATGGCATGGGGGCTGGGGACTCCTGCTTTACACTTATGATATAGTTTGGATGTTGTGCCCACCCAAATCTCATGTTGAGATGTAATCTCCAGTGTTGGAGGTGGGGCCTGGTGGGAAGTGATTGGATCATAGGGACAGATTTCTCATTAATGGTTTGGTACAATCCTCTTAGTGCTGTTCTTATGATAGCGAGTGAGTTTCTTTTCTCTTCTTTTCTTTTCTTTCTTTCCTTTCTTTCCTTCCCTTCCTTCCTTCCCTTCCCTTCCTTCCTTCCTTCCTTCCTTCCTTCCTTCCTTCCTTCCTTCCTTCCTTCCTTCCTTCCTTCCTTCCTTCCTTCCTTTCCTTCCTTCCTTCCTTCTCTCTCTCTCTGTCTATGTGTCTTTCTTTCTCTCTCTCTCTCTCTCTCTCTTTCTTTCTTTCTTTCTGTCTGTCTCACTCTGTTGCCCAGGCTGGAGTGCAGTGCAGTGGTGCACTCTTGATCTTGGCTCACTGCAACCTCTGCCTCCCAGGCTCAAGCATGCCACCATGCCCGGCTAATTTTTGTATTTTTAGTAGAGGCAGGGTTTTGCCATGTTGGCCAGGCTGGTCTCGAACTCCTAACCTCAGGTGATTCACCCTTCTCGGCCTCCCAAAGTGCTGGGATTATAGGCATGAGCCACCACGCCCAACCGATGGTGAGTGAGTTCTGGTAAGCGCTGGTCATTTAAAAGTGCCCCCTCTCTGTTTTGCTCTTGCTCTGGCCATGTGGCTCATCTGCTCCCGCTTTGCCTTCCACCATGATTGTCAGTTTCATGAGGCCTCCCCAGAAGCCGAGCAGATGCCAGTATCATGCTTCCTGCATAGCCTGCAGAACTGCGAGCCAATTAAACTCTTTTCTTTATAGATTACCCAGTCTCAGGTATTTATAGCAATGCAAGAATGGACTAATACTACTTACCTTTCCTGAGGTTGTTGTCTCTGTTGGGCATTGAGGAGTTTCTAGAAGTCTCTCTTTCTTTAACTATGTGGCATGCAATGAATCATCAGAATAATTAACCCAGTCAATTGTAAACAAAGTGATTGATGGATGCCATCAGATCACAAAAGTTCCTATTACCGTAAATACAAGTGGATAAGTAAATCAAAATAATGTTTCAAATCCTCAGTAGGCCTCTTTTTCTGTTTCTAATTGAAGATTGTCACATCAACACATAAACAAAAATGCCTGTGAAGGAAATGTGTATTTTAGTGCACTGCATTTTTATATCTGAAGTTTATTTCTATTCCTAACTTTAAATGCTGAGAAAGGGATTTGTTTTGGTGCTTACAAAATTTTCCCATTTGCTCTTTGGGCTCTCACAAGTTGACAACAAATTACTGAGACCGAGGGTTTTTGTCTTTTTCTGTTATTCTAGAAAACGCTGTATCCTCTGTATGGAGGGAAATTTCTGGTTTGATTAACACTGTAAATTATTATGAGACAAAGCCTAAATATAAAAGATTACTCACACAGGCTCTTACGTTGAGTAAGATATTATGTATTAAAAATCAGGGTTAATAGTTTAACAGGCTCGTTATGGTTCAGAAATCCCCTGGGGGACTTCAACCGTCTTTTCTGGATGTTCACTTTGCCAAATAGGCTGCCTCTATGTCATACCTGAAGGGCGGGCTCAGACACTGATTGGGGGAAGTGTCACCCTTACTATAGCAAGAAGTCAGACATCCAAGGTCAGACACTATGCAAAGTCAGATACTTCAAGGGCTTTCCTTGGAAGGGAGGATGAAAAGAGAAGGGTAGGAACATCAGCTCAGGTGAGACATGTGAATTCAACGAAACATCAGGGATGGTTTGTCATGTTTGCGAGCAGCACAGAAAACGGCAGTTTGCTCCAAGTTCCCAGCACACCAAAGGGGGCAGCAGCGCGTCTGTAAAGTGCGTTGTCGACTTGGTGATAATTTCTGTTTGCATTCACACTCACTGATAATCTCAACTGTTCGAGGCAATTCAACAGATAACAATGCGGAAGTTTGGTCTAAAGCCACCTGAAATAACTTCCACGAGCTCTTCCAGCTCTTCTGATAAAGCTGCCTTTGATAGTTTTCATTAACTCCTCCCATATTTGCTCCTCAGAGTCCCTTGGCTTAGCAGCCCCAGCCTTTGAAGTCCAACCTAAGCATTCTTAGATGATGAGTGAGGGTCTGCCTTCCCCAGCACCAGCCACTTAGTCAGGCTTGTGGCTGGTCTAACAAACTGGAGCCTGGAATTCTGAGAAAACGAAACCAAACAGTTGTACTCCGGGGTTAACACAGAGTAACTTCCACCTGCTGTGTGAGTTGGTGATCCTTTCTCTTGCTGTTGGAGAGCCCCAGTGAAAACTTCACTGAAATGAGAGGGCATGGAGCCTGCCAGTCGCCTGCCCTGCACACACACACACACGCAAACACATTTAACTTTCCACTTGCAGTGACCTGCCCTCCAGTGTGACTTATCAGCTGTTTGGCTTTTGTCACTAAAGGAAAACAAATTGTGGAATGTCCTGCTCTGCATGCTTATGAGATGGCCGAGCCAACTTAGGGGTTATGAGGTGGTTTGCAAGTGAGGAGAAGAATGATGTTCAGTTTCTGACCTCCTGGCACGGTGGCGGGCGGTATTTATCAGGAGGTACATGTGACTGGTTAAGACTCAGAGCCCCAGCCTGAAGGAAACAGCTGCTCTCGGCGTGCTCCGGCACTTGGCAGCTGGACAGGCAGAGTGCTGATGTGAAAAATACCACCACGACAAAACCATCCCAGTAAGTAACTAGAGAACTTTCCTCTCTCTCTCTCTCTCTTTCATTCTCTCTCCGTGTGTGTGTGTACGTGTGTGTGTTGCAAGCCACCAAAAACTTATTATTTTGATTGTGGTTTCCCTCTGGCACGATAGGAGGAGATATTTTATTTGTACCTGTTAACAGCCATTGGTGTTTTCACAGCCCTTTTTCAGAACCTGTTATTTTCGGCAATGGTATCTTGTAACTTTGAGGATGAACGGGGCATGTGGCTTCACTCCTGTCTAGGAAACAGCGAGTTTGTTTCCCAGTGTTTGGAATTTTTCTGGTCCATGGTGTTTAGGTTCAAAGCCAAGATTCAGGTTATGAAGTAGAGACTTCATTGAAGTGAGTTGATGACTAGATTTGATTTTAATCTGTTTCTACCACTGAAACCTGAAAACATACTTGTTTAAAATAACTTGTGAATTTGTTGTATGGCTGACTTGGCTTTTCCTATGCAATTTTTGAGAATATCTCATTTAACTGTGTAGAACTGTCTGCAGTATAGAAGATTGACACAATAATATTTAGATTCACATTAGAAATCATACTTAGATTTCTTGCATGGTTTCCAACTAATTGAAAGCTGTATTTTATAGCTACTTTATTTCCCCCCCAACAAGCTAATTCACCTTCATTACTTTTAAATGTTCAGTTGCCCCTGGTCTTCCTTATTTTGGTGTTTTCGTGATGCTCGGGCTGTTTCTTCCTTGTTTATGACCTGGTTGGGAAAGTGCTGCCTGCAGCTGATGATTAACTCTGGGAGGCCTGGCATCCAAATTACAGAGAGGACCGGCTCTTTCTCAGGTTCATTCAGCAGTAATGGCGCTTGCTCTTGGGAGAGCAGCAAAGCAGGCACCATGCTGGAACTGAGCTGTTGTTCAGTGACTTTTGTCCTTCCTTGGTAGTCACCAGACAGAATGCTTCAGAGGAAAGGCAAAAGGGGAAAAGAGAGAGGGCAGAGCTCTAAACTGATGACGTAAACCTCTCAAAGTGACAGGTCTTTGAATCAGAGGCTGCAGGGAGATAACCAAACAGGTTCCTGTTTCTGGAGATTGCATGGACCTTGAGGAGGGCAGGTAGAGAGGGGCTGTTTTTATTTGAAGTCTCACCAAATAGTTGTTTTGCTTGTGATAAGCCTAGGACAACCTGGAGTGCGCTTGTTTCCTCGTGTGACAAATGGATTCTCAAACAGGCTCAAGTTATACGATTTTCTTTCACCCTCTGCCCCCTGCCATGAGGGAACACTATTCTCTCCCCACCTTTACCGCCCTTTGTTGTTTGTAGAGAATGGATTAAAATTGACCCAGGGCACGCCACTTCTGTGGTCGAGTTTCCCTTAACACAGTGGGTCTTGAGTACCACACCAACCAATGTTCTCTGATGGAAGCACTTTCAGATGCTCTGTCTAAACAAATGGCTAGCCTGACACTGAGAAGTTCTCCACCTTCTTTTCCTTAAAATTTAGAAGAATCCACAAAACCTAGAGTGGCCAATGAGGAAAAATAGTCCCAACTTCTTCTCTGTTCCTCGGTATGGCATTTGTGTGAGGTCCTTGGGTCAGCCGGTGGCCATGTGGTCTGTGACTTCCCTGTCTGACTGCTGGGGGAGGGGGGTCCTCCTGAGTCATTCTTTAGGGAGTTTGTTCCTGGTATAGTTTCATTTCTTCCACAGGTTGATAGTGGAAGAGAACCCTCTGGTGAAACTGTGTCTCTGGAATCATCGAGCCTCCCATAATAAAATGGAAGGTCTAAATGGGAGCAGTTGAATTATCCAACTGCTATATTTTTGAGAGCCAACAGACTCTTTTGAAAAACCCATGATACCCTGACTTTTCAAAATATTAATAGCAAAATAATAAAAAATAATGATTTTACTTGCAGATAGCACATCCATTGACTCAAAGACGTTTTGACCTGGATAGGAATGACAGAATGTGCAATTTAACTCTTTCATTTCAAAGATGAGGAAACTAGCAAATTTATTAAAGTCACAGTGCAGAGCCAGAAGAGACAGCTCGAGGCTTCTACGACTATTACTATAATAATTTCAATGCTAATAACAATCCCTTACATTTATTGTGCACCTACTATGCCAAATGATGTGCTAAACAAGTGTATTTATGTTCATAGTCTCCTCACAATAACTCTATGTGCTATATATTATTATTCCAGTTTTATAGATAGGAAACTGAGGTTCAGAAACCCCTTAGTTACTTGACCATACGTAACACAGACAGGAGGGACACCTGGATCTGACTGTAGAACCTGTAGACATTAAAAAATAAAAGTGGAATCCCACACATTTAAATTTAAAAACTCACAACATGCAAATGAGAGTATTTCCAGCACAATATGATTACACACACAATGCGTGTTATGGCCTCTTCGAGCTCTCCATGACAGGAAGGGCTAGGTTTCCCCCTGGGACAGTCCAAGCCCAAGCTCTATAGGATCACTGGCTGGTGGCATGTTTTTCTCTTTGAAAATAGTTCAGTGACGGTCCTGATGTTGGTAAGAACAGCAACTGGGAACTTTGTTATTAACCTCCAGCACACGGCTCCCATGCCCCTTCTGGCCTTTCCCTCCATTTTTCCTGTCACTCCTTTCCTTTGGAAGACAGCCACTCCGCCCATGCCCCACCCCAAATGGCTGGCTTAGTGTTGATAAAGCTATTATCAGACCCGTTCCCTGTGCTCAGCCTGGAAGGCTGGTTGTCTGAGTAGGTTGCTGATGAATAGAAACCATGCACTCTGCCACTCTGCTCCATTTTTTTGAGCTGTGGGTGTAGGGGGTGGGTCACAGGGCAGGGGACTAGCTGGCAGGGGGGAGGGAGGAGAGGTGTGCTCTTCTCCGCTGCCTGCACCTGCCATTTACCCTGAGTCACACTTCTCTGCACACCAGTTGCATATCTAAAATTCTGGCGGTCTCATGGGTGGGCCATGAACCTGTGGATTTTCTGGGTCATCAGACATGCAGAGCCCTTAAGAAACCTGCCTCCTCCTGAATCCTTTTAAAAATGTCGCTTGCTGCCCGCATTCCTCCACTTTAGGTTAAGTGTCAAAATTAGGGTTGGAGATAATGGGAAAGAGCACCAGGTAGTACATAATCAGCAGGGGACCTTTGAATAATCAGGAGGAAAATCAAGCACAAGTATGCCATGTGTGGATATCTCTGAGAAAGTTATCAATGTTTCTGCAAGGTCATTCTGACAAGATTGCACATTTTGAAGATCAAGCTATTTATAGCATGAAAGAGGAATTTTTAATCTTTAATCCCACCTGCCTGCTGCCTCTAAAACTAAGCCCAACTCAGTAGTAGCCAGTGATATGGTTTGCTAGGCCACAACCCCTGGGAATGGCCTCCAGTCCTTGCTAGGAATTGCTCACTTCCATAGAAATTGGCATTGTACAGGGGTGTCATATGGGTACATGTGAAGTGGACTCAGAATCACGACAGAGTCCACAGGTCATACTCTGGAGCTCATTTGAAAGAAAATAAAATGCTTGATGCGTTTTGGGGGGCCTTTACAATACGGAAACAAATTCTGGGATACAATGCCTATTTTATTTCTTCATTTTTGCCTGATTATGTGTTTCTAAGACATCTGCTTCCAAAAAATTAACTTTCTTGAATCTTCCTTTCCTTTGTTATTGATTTCTCACTAACAGTCTCTGGAGTTAACAGATCCAGTGTCATGTTCCCCCTGCTCTATGGGATTTGAAGTCTTTGGATTTTTTTGCTGTTTCAAGTGATTATTATAGCTTCAGCGTCTGTAGTGTGTAGAGTCACTGTGCTTTGATCTTTGAACACATCTTTGGTATTGAGAAGATGAACCTCTGCATTTATATATACTGGCATAAGGCACTTTCTTGCACCTTGACATAATCCCATGAAAGAGGGAGGGTATCATCACTATTGTTTTCCAAGAGGAAACAGAGGACGAGAGAAAATGAGTGACTTGTCTATGGTCATGGGAAAAGTAACTGTCAGAGCTCAACTATATCTCCTGTCTACTGACTCCAAGTGCCAAGCGTTTTCTGTTAGTTATGCCATCTTTCAGAAAAAGACCAATTTCAACTATTTCATGACCATGCACTTACATAATCTGTGGAGTTATCTTTGGTGATAAAAAGTTGTGTAATTTGTATTCTCTTCTGATAGGCAAAGAGTGAATGGATGACCAATTTGCGACATGCCACTCATGATATTTCCAAAGCCTATGGACATTTGACTTTGGAAACAGGGTCAGCTTAGTCGGCAGACACAGTATTTGCTTAGGGTAATTTTTTTTGTTTTTTTTCAGACGGAGTCCCACCTCTGTCGCCCAGGCTAGAGGGCAGTGGGACGATCTTGGCTCACTGCAACCTCCGCCTCCCAAGTTGAAGCGATTCTCTTGCCTCAGCCTCCTGAGTAGCTGGGACTACAGGTGTGCGCCACCACACCCAGTTAATTTTTGTATTTTTAATAGAGACAGGGTTTCACCATGTTGGCCAGGCTGGTCTCAAACTCCTGACCTCAGGTGATCCTACCCGCCTTGGCTTCCCAAAGTGCTGGGATTATAGGCGTGAGCCACTGTGCCTGGCTAGCTTAGGGTACTATTTTTAAAGGAACTTAGTGATCATTTTTCTGTCTTGAAGACTCATGTGGTCAAGTTGGAGTTATACCAACTATGGCATGATGTAACATTCAGCTTTGAGAGACAATTTGGTTGTTTCCTGTGATATGAAAACTGCAGTCTGCTCTTCAGTGTGCACTCTCCTTGCCCAACAAAACCATCAGCATTCTTGAAAGTTCTGCCTGGGTACAGCACCTTTATTCCTGTGGAGGTATAATATACTCTAAACACCATGAATAGTGTCCATTGTGATCATTTCCCTCTGCATGATTATCTGCCCACAACTGAGAGAGTCTTAAGTTGCTTGAATAATGGAGATGTTTCACTATCTGTCAGTTTCCCAATATGGCCATTCAGTTCATTGTATGACAGCATCATCCGAATGTTGGCAAGGTCACGAAAATGGCAGTTCATGTTGCCTGATGATTTTACAGTGCATGTTGTAATGGCCAGGGCTTAGAGGTAGGGGAAAAACATGTGGACAGCTTTGTGACAAGAGTCTCTATTACAGAGTTTCTTTCTAAAGTAACTTTTTCTGAGTATGAATGTGAAAGGCAGCCTTCTTCGAATTAAAAAATATCCTGAAAAACATTTAATGTCTGAGCTGACTCAAAGAGCATTTTTCTTCAGTGATTACTGTGATAATCAGAATTTTCTTCACCTTTCAAGAGGACAAAAGGGAACAACTATGATTTAAAAAAAAAGAATATGAAATAGTAAGTTGGAAGTATACCTTCCTGGATTGTAGTCTGTAGAATGTGGGGTAATAGAAACCTTGATGCCCCTATTGTAAATGGAGAATTCAACTCAATGTATAAATGATTTCTGTGGTTGTAGATATCCCATCTTTTAAGTTTCTATTTGAATAGATTGGTAATTTTATTTTCTGAAGTCTTCTCTATTTGTCAAATGCTGCCTTATCTTTGTTGGTTTAGGTGGTTTGATCTCCACCCCACAGTAGGTTCTAAGCCCCTTGGAAAGATCATTATGCCATTGATTTGCTAAAGTATTGTAAGTGTTCTCAGAGTTTCAACTCTTAATATGTTCCAAGTGCAACTTTGACGGAAAACTAATAATGTAGGGAAAATAATATGGAAAAAAATTAAATTCATATCTAATCCCAGAAGCATGTTTTAGCCACTATTTATTTATTTATTTATTTTTTATTTTTATTTTTTGAGACAGATTCTCACTCTGTCACCCAGGCGGGAGTGCAGTGGCACAATCTCAGCTCACTGCCACCTCCATCTCCCAGGTTCAAGCGATTCTCCTGCCTCAGCCTCCTGAGTAGCTGCCACTATAGGCACGTACCACCACGCCTGGCTAATTTTTGTATTTTTAGTAGAGACGGGGTTTTGCCATGTTGACCAGGCTGGTCTTGAATTCCTGACCTCAAGTGATCCGCCTGCCTCGGCCTCCCAAAGTGCTGGGATTACAGGTGTGAGCCACTGTGCCCGGCCTAGTCACTACTTTTCTGTTGTTGAATCATTTCAAAAATCACAGACAACTGCATTTGCTTGTGTGTATGCAGTTTTAATTGCTTGTCCTTTTCCCATTTAGGGTGTTTGTACTATGCTAGAGACCTTAATAGTTAATGAATTGACCAAAAGGAGTAGTGACAAGCTATGGAAGAACTCAGGCAAAGAGGTGATCAATCTGTGATGGAATCAGACTCCATTAAAAAAAAAAATTTGGCTTAGTCACTTCTCTGTTTTGTTTTGAGAAAGTAAAAATTTCCCCTCCATCCAGCAATTCAAATTTGGCTGAACCAAGTTTCCTTGGAGTCTTTGACATAAATGAACTTTGGGAAGACACCAGGAGGAATTCTTTCCTAGGCATGTGCACAGGTGGGTTGGTGTTACAGAACTCCCTAGACCTGGAATGAAAGGAGTAAAGAAGAAATGTCCTTTTCTGGCCACACGCTAACAACTTGCTTGTGACTATCGGGGATGAATCTCTTCAAGTCTCAAGTTAATGTAGATTTCTGGAGCTCATAAACTACTCAAGAATTTTTAAACAGTTTTAAATAAGAATTGGGTATAATCTCCATATTTGGTTCTGGAAAACTCATACCATGAGTTCAATTTGACTGAACTTTGAATTCTGCTCAGCTTTCAGTTCTGTTTTTTAAAAGTAGAAGGTATTCCATTTATGCATGGAATGCTTGCCGTTCAAAATCATCTGAGTTGACAGGATGTTTTAGAGATCATTTTTTTTTTTATGGCAAGGACAGTGCACAGTCTGAATGGTGGTGCTGGAGATTTCTCTGTAATCCATTTCTCTCCCCAGTCACTCTTGATTCTGAAATGAATTCCTGTCTTTCTACTTTCCTTCTCTTGTAGGCATTTAAATTGTGTCTGCTATTGAGAGAGGAAATAAAGCAACATTTATTTTCACATCACTCAGAGGTAGACAGCAGTAGCACTCTTGCAGAAGAGAAAAATAAGTTTTAGAGAAGTCATATACTTTGTAGAAGGTCACAAGTCAGTGAGTAAGAGTCTAGTCCTAGTCTGCCTGGAAACAAAGTAGGTGCCTTTTTCATCCAATCACATTGTCTCTCACTGTGTCTATGTTAAAGCTGATACCCTCGGCTCGGCCGGGTGCGGTGGCTCACGCCTGTAATCCCAGCACTTTGGAAGGCTGAGGCGGGCGGATCACCTGAGGTCGGGAGTTTGAGACCAGCCTGACCAACAAGGAGAAACCCTGTCTCTACTAAAAATACAAAATTAGCCAGGTGTGGTGGTGCATGCCTATAATCCCAGCTACTAGGAGGCTGAGGTAGGAGAATCGCTTGAACCCGGGAGGTAGAGGTTGCGATGAGCCGAGATTGTGCCATTGCACTCTAGCCTGGGCAATGAGAGTGAAACTCCATCTCAAAACAATAACAACAACAACAACAAAACTCTATGAAAAGGGAAGCCATTCTGTGGAGTTGGGATTCTGCTGTCCTTGTCAATTGATATTATGATGTCAATTGATATTATGTCATGTCATGCCTATTACATACCCATTTATATTAGAAGGATGCTGTAGGACAAAGAAATATCCCTGGACTCTGGATTTGTAATTGCACCCTGCAGTCTCTTTTTAGCTTCTACCCAGAACACATTCAGTTTTTATTATTGAGGTGTTCTCTCAACTGTGCTGCTCTGTATCTTTGGCAGGGTGCTACTGCAGAGCTAAGCCTTTGGCAACACTCAAAAATCATTATACTATCTCAGATGGTGACAGATATGGAAAAGATCTTGACTGTTGGACTAGCTGATTAACTAGCAGTGACAGTTTGCTTTAAAATGTATTTGGTTTTTACGAGAAGTGACATAATATTGGCACCAAGAGGGACAATCATATTCAATCCCATGAAATGTTTCTTGGGGCCATGATTACAGACAGATAAAAGGGCCAAGCAGACCTTGAAGCAGAACCAGTGTAAAACATCTCATGCATTTTAATTCTTTATGTTTTTAGAAGGAATATTGCTTTCAACCTCTCTTTGGAATTTGCGGGAACTTTGGTTGACTTAAGCCAATGATGGTGGATTTATTATGTAAGAATTGAAGGTTTGTCTTTTTCAGCTACAAAGATGACTGAGACATGTGTCATGCATAAAATTCTGCAACTATTTGGAATACCATCTCACATCTAACTTGTGGATGAGAGGCTAATATATTTGGGAAATTGTTTTGAGCTTTAATCACCAGTTTTAGAAATTTTCCTCAACCAAAACTTCAGGAATTACAGTCTAGTAGAATCCAGGATTTACATTTAAGTAACAAAAGTAAGGGACAAAATCCACAATATATTTTCATACAAGATGATTCACTTGGTATTTCTTTTTTTTTTTAATTTTTTTTTGAGATACAGAATCTCACTCTGTCACCTAGTCTGGGATATAGTGGCACAATCTCGGCTCACTGCTACCTCCGCCTCCTAGTTCAAGTGATTCTCCTGCCTCCGCCTCCTGAGTAACTGGGATTACAGGTGCCCACCACCACACCCAGCTAATTTTTGTATTTTGTTTTAGTAGAGATGGGGTTTTGCCATGTTGGCCAGGCTGGTCTTGAACTCCTGACCTCCTGACCTCAAGTGATCTGCCTGCCTTGGCCTCCCAAAGTGTTGAGATTACAGGCGTGAGCCACTGCACCTGGCCTCACTTGGTATTTCTAAGCATATGCTTTTGTGCTGCATATTGCACAAACATGAAGAATACAGAATTTATCCCATAGGATTTTACTGTTTAGTTAAATAGATCAATATTTTTAAAAGGTTACAATAATCATCTTACAATACATAAACGTATTTCTGTAAAAGAGGATGTTTCCAAAATGTTCTGTGGGAATTCAGAGAGAGGAGATAATTAACTGTATCAGGATGAATCAGGGATGATTCCCTCAGGTTGGTGACATTTAAGCTGGGTATAAAAGGATCGAAAGTCATTGTTCAAGAAGAAAAAGACTATATTTGAAAGAGTGTGTTCCAGAAATAACATGTAACTTGATAGAACTGAGTCATAGAGTAGTACATGGTGGAGGATGGAGGGGAGAAAAGGAGCAAAGATAAGGTGGTTCCAGGTGGTTAATGGTAGTGTTTGCCCTTCTGAAACGTATCAGTATTTTCAAGAACTGTTTAGAGTTAAAAGAATTCTTTTATTACGGCACATTTCAACCATATATAAAAATAGACAAAATAGTATAATTAACCCCCATTTATTATCTAACTTTAACAATTTTCAATTCATGGTCATTCTTATTTAATTTATATCCCTACTGATGCTCTCCTCTTCCCATATTAGCTTTGAAGTAAATCCCAGATATTTCATCATTCCATCTGTAAATATTTTAGTATGTGCTTCTAAAAGATAAGTTCTCTTAAAAAGTTCACAATGTCATTCAGACATCCAAAATAATTAATAATAATTCTTAACTATTATTGTAGTTTGTCAAGTAGAGGGATGACATGAGTACATTTACATTCTGGAAAAAAATCTCTGAAGGCAATAAGGAGGACAGATCAGAGAAAGAAAAATACCAAAGACCAAAAGAAGACTCCAAAGATAGGTTTGAACCAAGACAATGATAAGAGAGAGGATGGAAGAATTTTCAAAATGTTTAAAAGGTAAAGTTGATAGTTCTTGAGATTAATTGTATTTGGGTATGCAGAAAAGGAGGGAGTTAAAGAAGTTTTGGAGGTTTTAATTTGAATAATCAGCATATGAATATGCCATTAGCCTTAAAGGGAAAGGATTCCTTGAAAAGCAGTTAGCCTGGTTCAGCATTATACAGAGACTATAGGAAACAAATAAAAAAATATCTTCCTACTACCCTCAAACAAAACTTTGAGATTTTCACCTGTAGTCCTAGCTACTTGGAAGGCTGAGGCAGGAGGATTGCTGGAGCCCAGAAGTTTGAAGCCAGTTTGGGTGACATAGTGAGACCCCATCTCAAGAAAACAACAATAGAACTTTGAGACTCAGAGCATTTAGAATAATTCTGATTGCTCCACCTTAAGAAAGCCATTAAAGCCAGCCATGGTGGCTCATGCTTGTAATTCTAGCGCTTTGAGAGGCTGAAGCAGGAGGATCACTTGAGCTCCTGAATTTGAGAACAACCCGGGCAACATAGTTGCAGACAGCAGTACACTTCATTCCTAAACATTTTATCATGTATATGTGTATATTATCAACTATAGTTTGTTATTGCAGAATTTATACTTTACACAAGAGAGATTAAACTTATACATTTATTTTCTCAATGGGAAAAGCCGTGATTCAAGAAAGATTAACACAATTCATAGTTGATTTTTACTTGATTATTTATGAAAGCAAGAAACTGAGAACCTCTTGATTTTCAAAAGTTGTTGCCATACAGAGCAGCCACATTCTGCTACAAAACAGCCTTTGAGTAACTATCAAGTATTGTCCTGGCAAAACACATTCCTCTCAATAAATGTTAGTTGAATTTGAATGTAAAGAAACTGACACCTAAAAATGCAAGCTTTTTGCCAGTAACTGACAGATTTTGTACTAGAACAAATTACTTCTAATAGTTTCTCATTGAGCATCACTCCTTACCTCTGACGACTCTGAATAGTAATAATAGAACACAGAACATGCTTTATTAGTAAAAAGGTAATACCTTCTATATCAAGTCATTGTGAGATTGCTCAAGGCTCAATGGGACCGAGGAGTTGGGCCGTTGGAAAGGGGGTAAAGTTCTCTGACAAGAAAGAACTCTCTATACACAATGGAAGAAAAAATGCCTGTGTTCACATTTACCCGCTGACTTCCTCCAGAAGAGGATTAAAGCAGCTTATGACAAAAAGCAAAAATAAAACACAACTGAAAATGATTAACACAGGAATAAAACAAGGGCCAAAATCCACCAGTTAGTCAGGCGGGGGAATCCATTTGGACCTAGAAAGCTTTAAAATGTTCTCAATTATGTCAAATTCTGACATGTTAAATCTTGCTGATTGGTTCAAGAATTAAAAATCAAGTTGAAATGATGTCTAAAAGACATGTTCATTTAAATGTTTTTTGTTGATGAAGACATCGAGTATTCATATGGAAACTGAAAAACTCAGTCAAACAGCCAGGCATTTGCCTACACAAGAAACAGACATTCTGATACTAGAAAAGATTTTAGGGGTTTGATTGACTTTTTTTGGTTTCCATTTTGATGTTATGGCATCAGTCTATATCAGTGGTTCTCAACTGAGAGTGATTTTGCCTTCCAAAGGACATTTGGCAATGTCTTGGGACATTTTTGGTAGTCTTCACTGGGAGTGGCGGTGGAGTATTACTGGCATCTAGTGAGTAGAGACCAAGGATGCTGCTAAACATCCCAAAATGCTCATGACAGCCCTGCATGACAATGAATTATCCAACCAAATATGTCAATAGTACCAAGGTTGAGAAATCCCGATCTATGTGAAACAATTAAAAATCTCACTCAAACACTCCTTCAAAGACACTTTAGATGAGTTACATGCAACATTTTTGCTTGTCTGCTGCTGAGCAGTAAGTGGCGATGGCCTAATACACTTGCAGAAATACTGCTGCATCGGCGTCAGGGTGGAAATGAGATGTCAAATGGCCAGTCCTTCAGAATGAAAAGCCACGTTGAGTGGTTCACAACACAGGCTGACAGCACTCTTTGGTGTCCAAAAGATCAAATGTTGGCAGGCAAGGATACTGATATTTAGCCAGCAGGAAAATATTCAAAGCAATGAGGGACACATTGTTGTTTCTGGTTTGTTTTTGTTTTTGTTTTTGTTTTTGTTTTGTTTTTGCGACCTCTGGCTCTGTTACCCAGGCTGGAGTGCAGTGGTGCAATCTTGGCTCACTGTGACCTCTGCCTCCCAAGTACCTGGGACTACAGGCAGGCACCACCACACCTGACTAATTTTTGTTATCATTTGTAGAGAAGGGGGTTTCACAATGTTGGCCAGGCTGCTCTTGAACTTGTGAGCTCAAGCACTCCTCCTGCCTCAGCCTCCCAAAGTGCTGGGATTACAGGTGTGAGCCACTGCTCCCAGCTGACACATTGCTGATTAGGACAGAACAAAGGATCTTTAGGTCATAAGTCATGGGACAGTTGATCCTGGGACTTGGGAAGTTCATTTCTCTGTTTCTGGCTTTTTTCATCTTCAAAAACTCAGGAAAAGAGAACTGAAGGCATCAGAGCAGGCTGATTTGATACACCCTTGCTGCCAATCTGATGACTATATATCTCTGATTTGTGAGATTCTGTCTCATGTTCCCCTTGCTAACTATTAGCCATGTTTGTAACCACGTTCTTTTTCTTCCTTCTTTCATATTGTAACTGGAACCCATCCGCTTCCCTTTGGTTATCTTCTCTTTCTTCTGAGTTTTCAGCTTCCTCTGCTAGATTCTCCTCATCAGTGCATAAGTGTGCTTCAGTAACTCTCATCTTATAAAAATATCCTTTGCTTGCCACCTCTGCCAAATTCTCTTCACTGCAATTCTAAACAAACTTGTTGTGCTCATATTCTACACACGTTATCTTTGTTTCTTTGCTTCTCATTTACTCTTGCACTCACACCAACTTAGCCTCTGCCCACAGTTCTGTAAAACTACCTTTGTCAAGGTCACCAGTGACCTTCTTGTATTAAATTTTTAAAAAGCAGATAATTTCCCCTTCTCCTCTTATTTAACTTCGCAGTAGCATTCAACATGATTGACAGCTTCAGCTTCCATTCTATCCCTGGCCTCATGGCACAGCGTGCTTTTAAGTTTTCCTTCTCTTTCTCTGACAGGAGCTCCTCAAGATGCTTTGCTGCTTCTCCTCCCCTCTCTGACCTCTACATGTTGCAAAGCCCAAGGCTTAAGAGTGGGTCCTCTTGTCCTGCCTCTTCATACTTGCTCCCTGAACAATCTGAACCATTGCCATGGCGCTAAATGCTGCTCACCTGGTGATAACTCCCAATTGTAAATTCCATCTCAGATCTTTCCCTGGAGTTCCAATTTGTATATGTAACTGCAACTCAAGATTCACACATAGTTTCTCACCTGGCCTGTTTAGTTCACTGCTGGATACCCAGACCCTGGCATAATGTCTGGAAGGTAGAGATATATTTGTTTAGCCAGTAAAGAATGATTTGGATAGATTTGGATACTGGGCCTAAAACAGACACATTGTTTTTTTCTGTGACAAGGTAAGAGTTAGCTGCTTTTGTTGTCAGAGTTACACTTTTATTATATTAAAAGATAACACTTAGACTAGGCAGGTGGTTCATACCCGTAATCCCAGAGCTTTGGGAGGCCGAGGCAGGTGGATTGCTTGAGGCCAGGAGCTTGAGACCAGCCTGGCCAACATGGGGAAACCTCATCTCTACTAAAAATACAAAAATTAACTGGGCGTGGTGGTGCATTGCCTATAGTCCCAGCTATTTGGGGGACTGAGGCAGGAGACTCACTTGAACCTGGGAGGCAGAGGTTGCAGTGAGCCGAGATCGTGCCACTCTACTCCAGCCTGGGCAACAGAGCGAGACTCTGTCTCAAAAAATATAAAAATAAAAAAAGTAACACTTAAGTGTCACCCAGAACAAAAAAGAAACAAGATACTATTTAATAACTACTTATTGGTTGATGGGTAGATTGATTAATCAATTGGAAATGTATTAATACTTAATCTTTTTGTATTCCAACTTATTTATTCATAACATAGAAATAATGCTATTACTTGCCAAAGCATTTTAAAGGACAAAGGTAATTGCTTTTTAATATCCTGTGGAGAAAGACACTAACTACATACAGAATTGCACACAAGATGGTGTAGAGATCGCATGCATTATCAATTTCCTTAGTCTGAGGACTACATTGCATTTGCGTCTGAACTCCTGTTGTTTGTGAGCCAACAAAATATCAACAGTCCTCATTGTTACAAGTCTTATTTGAAAGCTACCATTGGATAGTGTTTTTGTGATGTGGCTAGAATTATATAATTGTTTATGCAGCCTTGTAGCCATCTCTTAGCTGCCCTGCACTGAGAGGTGCCAGGTGAGGATAGTGGACAGCACAGCACAGTAGCCCCTGGCTGAGGCCTAGGCTAGAGCACAATGGACTTTCTGGCGTCTGGCCAAGGTGCTGAAGGGTAACGGGGGTGAACAAAGTGGAGAAGGAGGCAACTTCATGGGCAGGAGTCAGGAGTAGTAGATCTAGACCTGGACAGGATCATAGGTACTTCTGCAAAAGAGAAAACCTGTTTTCAGAATTGAATGTTCAGTCTGAGGTTGCTCATGGAATCTTGAGAGGAGATGAAAACTTCAGTATCTTAAATTTTTGTGACTCCAGACAGCTGATGGTGAGAATCAGGAGGTGAAGTTATTTTTCCTCCCCTTTTGCATTGGGCAAGTTCATTTGCTTTAAGGTAATAAAAAATAACATTGAGTGGTAGAACCTCAAGAATACTGATTTCCCTTTGTCTTCTTCAGAAATCCTCTGGGGCAATTGGCCTTTGTGTGTTTGAATAGAGATTATGAAACTTTTATTACAGACCCCCTTCGAGCCCCCAAGGAAGGCTATGGGCCTTTACCCTAGAAAGAAGCCCATGGACACAAATACACAAAATTCTGTGTATGATTTCAGGGTTGTACAGATCTCCGATCGTTGGTTGGCAGCCTAGATGTGGACTGAATTTTGTGCCCCCAGCATCCACATGTTAAAGCTCTAACCCCCAGTGTGACTGTATTTGAAGAAGAGCCTATAAGGAGGTAATTACAGTTAAACAAAGTCACAAGAGTGGGGCTGTAATCTCTGATAGGGCTGGTGTCCTTGTAAGAGGAAGGGACACCAGACTTCTCTCCCTCTGCCATGTGAGAATACAGGAAGAAGGTGGCCATCTGCAAGCCAGAAAGAGAGTCCTCACCAGGGGCTTCTCAGCCTCCAGAGCTATGAGAAATAAATTTCTGTTGTTTAAGCCATCCAGTCTATGGTTTTTTGTTATACCAGCTTGGGCTAAGACAGGTCTCTATCCTGGAAGCTGCCCTGGCCTGTAATGTAGCTGTGCTCACGCTTACCGATCCATGGAGGGACCAGGATGGGGAGGGGAACGTTCCAGTGAGCGAATGTTCTGGGGAGGTGTATGAGAGCCTTGGTACACCGAAGCAGGTCAGCCAGTAGTATCACACCTGGCTCGCTCTGCCCAGGCTTCATGAGTCCGCAGTGACAGGGTGAAGTATGAAGGTCACCCAGAAGGATGATGTGCCATCATGCTGAGTGTGTACCTCTTCTTTAGGTGTTCATTTCACTGGGCTGGTTGTCTACTAGAACCAAGGGGCCTCTTTGAATTTCCTTTTAAGCATTTAATAAGAGGCATGCATCCTCCTAGACACAATCATCCATTTAGTAAAGTAGGCAAGTATCTCCGCACGGCTAAGATTGGAGCCACCTGAGCCCTAAACAACTGACATGTGGGAAGCATTTGCTCCAGACAAATCCACTTACCCCATCCCTATCCCTCTTGAGAAAGCTGCCGTTGTCTGATGTGGGTAGAATTTGGGGACAACGACAGTGGGAACTGCGGTATGCAGACTAGCTGGTCCAACACCTGGGAGAGCAGGGGCAGAGTCCCTACTGGTGCTGTCAGAGTGAGTTTGGACTGTGCAGAGGAGCACTTGAAAGTCTTTTCTGGAATAGTTAAAAAGAGAAGCCAAGGTTTGAGTGGCTAAAAGAAACCAGAAAAATCTGTGGGATTCAATGTGATAGGAGTAAATGAACAGTGTCAGGACCCAAGTGTTGGAGCCAGAGAACCAATGGTTTGTGCCAAGACCCATTTAGAGTTCCCAGACTCCACCTTCTCAAGCTCACCTCTACCAAGTCACCTTCACCCATCTCACAGACATCCAGACCTGCTTCAGATGCCCGGCACCCAACAGCCAGGGATTAGAGCTTTTTATTGAAATCCCTGCTATTGTTTTAGACCAGACTGCTGACTTTAAAAAAAAGGCTTTGACTAGGAGAGATGACCACAATAATCTTTACAAAATTAAAAAAAATAGGTTCCCTTGAAATCAGACCAGTGAGCAGAAATTCCATGACTGATGATAGCATATAGCTGTTTCATTTCTCCATATCAAAATGGCCAAAGGGTGACTTTGTGTCAGAAAACCCAGATGTTTTTAAAGCAAGTGCATTAGTTCAAAATCAGCCTACTGCCTTATATACTTTTTATGTCTTAGAGGCCCCAGTATGAATCTGGATTCTATAGAAGTTCACTATGATGGAATATTTTCCTTTCTTTAATGAACTCACCATTTACAACTTAGGCAAATCACTGTATCATTTTGGCCTTGGGGCTCTCCTTTATAGCATGAGGTAGTTAAACTGGCAACTAAGTAAAAAATCCCCTTAAAAAGTGGAAATATTCTGTGTCGCCTACTAGCACAACCTCTTTCTCTATTGGAGCTACGGTTTTCTCTGTGTAGACTAAAAACACTATCAGAAGACGTGAATGACCAAGATGATGAAACCAGGTGCTTAGACACCAAGGCTCACAGCTGCACTGACCAGTAAATAACCCTTCCCTGGTTTCTGGTTTTTCTTTTCAGAGTAACAAACAACAACAAAAGTAGAGTACCAGTTCAACTTGTATAGTCTCTAATTATACAAGTGACTCATTCTAAGGGCTAGAAATTATCCTATAGGAAATTATCCTGAAGGGTCTACAGTGATGAATATCTATGATTTCCTTGAGTCTGACATGGAAAAGTAAGCTGTGACTTGTTGTAGTCAACAAATCCAAACCGACCTGGAGAGGAAGTGGGAGAGAGTGAAACTATATACTCACTATAGTGTGTGGAATCTGAAAATGTTTGCCTCTAAGCAGGAACAGGTACATATTTTTTTTTCAGGTAGCCCAATGTACATTCTAGTTTCTCTAAATGTTTACAAAGTAAAGTACTGAGGGGGCATTGGCACCCAGTCCCCTGCTCTTTAGAAAACATTAATGACTGCCTATTTTGCTGATTATGATAACTTTTTTTATTAATATAAAAGAATAAACCGGAAATCTGAGGAAACTCTAAAACTTGAAGGCAATCTAGACATGTAGAGGATATTACAAGTGGAAATAAATAACAAAAAAAAAATTAGAATAACCAAGCTTGACAAATGCTGCAGAAATCTCCGAATTTACTTTCTTGTTCAGGCAAGAGGTGAAATTTGTTTTGCAATTTGAAATTACGTTTTGAGTAAACATATGTCAGAAGGCTTAAGTAAGTGTAGTAACTGTCTTGTCATTCTTCCTTGTCCAGTCCACAAACAGTAACATTCCAAAGATCTGCACTTTGAAAGATCCTCCTTAGCTTTTGCATCTGTGGTGTCAGTAGGCAGCCCAGTGAGCCTGAGCTAGCACTTGTAAGTGCAGATGTCTATGGTGGCAATCCCTAACTTTTTGGCACAAGAGACTGATTTTGTGGAAGACTGTTTTTTGATGGACGGGGCAGGCGGTAGGGGTTGGGAAGATGGTTTGGGGATGAAACTGTTCCACCTCAGATCATCAGGCAGTAATTAGAGTTTCATAAGGAGCACACAACCTAGATCCCTTGTATGTGTAGTTCACAGTAGGGTTTGAGGTCCTTTGAAAATCTAATGCCACAGCTCATCTGATAGGAGGGAGGGCTCAGGCAGTAATATTCCCTCACCCGCATTTACCTCCTGCCATGCAGCCCGGTTCCTAACAGGCCATGGACCACGCCATGGCCCAGGGGTTGGGGACCCCTGGTTTACAGGACCAGGAAGATATTATAATGATGTAATGAGTGAAATTAATTAGGAATAAGAAAAATTCTGGACAAGACATGGTGCCTCGTGCTCGTAATCCCAGCACTTTGGGAGGCTGAGGCAGAAGGATTGCTTGAGCCCAGAAATTTGAGACCAGTCTGGGAAACATAATGAGCCCTCATCTCTTAAAAAAAGAAAACAATTATTTCTGTTTGGAACAAGTGATAGTTCACTTTCCTCTTAAATCTACTAAAAGAGAAAAGGCACTTAATGGGATGGTAAATGGTAATGTCACTTGGTCTCAATTTGGGGAGACAGCAGAAGGTAGGAGGGACTTTGGGGAACTGGGAGTCAGTCAGTTGCTGCTCAGCTCCATCCAAATGTCGCCTCATGGAGATGCAGCCCTAAAATTAGCGGAACCAGTTTTTCTACAAGAATCTAGAAAACTGGATTTTTAAAGTAAAGGTTCAGATTTGTAAATTTTCACAATTAATTCAAAATTTTTGAAACTCTGTGAGAGCCAATCCTGTATGGGCCTAACAAAAAACATACATCTAAGGGCTAAATCTGTTTATAACCTGTAGATGCTGAGTGAGGTGGAACTTATTAGCTTGCACCATCTTCGATTTGGAGAAAGTACAAAGATTCGTGGTTCATTATTTGTATGTCTTTAAATAGGCTTTATCAGATAAAGAGAAAAAAGTTTAAAAAGCAAGGCATTTGAGGACAATGTTTATAGCGTGTGGACAGGAACTCTGCTCTTGCATTTCATTCCTGAAGCATCAGAGCCAGAGTTCTTGGGTTAATATGGAATGCATGATTTTTTTAGGATCCATAGCACATTGAAGTGAGATATTGCTGATGTCAGGCTTATGGCATCTGTAGTCATCTTGCTGTGAATATGGTCCTTAATAAAGAATTCATTAGAATGATTCAGATAGGGCCTACGTTACAACAAAGATATGGAGATCTGGATATATCTAGATGACATGAGGAATTTTCTAGTTGTCAAAAAATAAATGTTTGGGCTGGGCACAGTGGCTCACACCTGTAATCCCAGCACTTTGGGAGGCTGAGGTGGGTGGTTCACTTGAGGTCAGGAGTTCAAGACCAGCCTGGACAACATGGTGAAACTCTGTCTCTACCAAAAAATACAAAAATTAGCAAGGTGTGGAGGCGCATGCCTGTAGTCCCAGCTACTCAGGGGGCTGAGATGGGAGAATCACTTGAATCCAGGAGGCAGAGGTTGCAGTGAGCCAAGATTGCACCATTTCGCTCTAGCCTGGGTGACAGAGTGAGACCCTATCTCAAAAACAAAACAAAACAAACAAAAAAACAAACCTGTACTCCCATCACATTGCTTTAGATGCATGAAAGCGATACGTTTTGGGTCTTGAGTATTTCTTGACATTTCAAGTGTAGATACAGCTTTAGATATTTCAGCATTTTTTCCCTACTCATTGATTTTTTAATGGTAGCTTTTTTCTTTTTCTCCCAATTCAAGTACGTAGTAATAAGTTACTGTCAGATTTGTACATTTTAATTTGTATTTTTGTTTCAATAAATAATAAAATAGTTTGTGTTACATTTAGTAGTAGAGAAGTATCTTTTTACCTAAATGCTTGGTGAATACTTTCAAGTTTTGCGTGATTAATAGTTAAAGGGTGCTACGATAATCAAATAAATATATATATGCCCCGTTTCCTGATCTAGAGATTAGAAACAAAGTTTGAAAAGAAGCCAGTAGAAATGAGATATTGTGGTGAGATAAAGATTGGCAAGGGTCTAAAATTGTGAACTTGCAGACTTGTGAAATCCCCACAAATTACCACAGAAGCTGATGAGGTTCTCTTTTTAATTTTAGTCCCAGCGTGGTTTCACTTACTATTTCAACTCTTCAGCATCCTTATTATGACTAGTAGATCTGTTAGCAAAACTTCTGGTGGAAATGTTTTTGTGTACTATCCATTCCCCCAAATTGTTTTAGGGACATTAATAACATGACATGCATTTATTTTCATTCCACAGAAAAATAAATGCAATCTCCAGATTTGGATCACATTCAAGATTCATTGGTCTATTACTGACATTTCTAAATGTATCTACTGAAATCTCCTGCTCTTTAACCTCTTTGTGGGAAGATATGTGTCTTTGTATGCCCTTGAGTACTCTCTGTGTGTGCTTAATAAATACCTCTTAAAAATTAGATAGTAAATTGATCAGTAAAGATATCATTGAATGGTTTGGGTGGTATGCCCAGAGATAGCTAGTTTTAACCTACCAAAATAATGAATAATACAGAGTAAGAAGCATATTATAGAATTTTCATTTAAGAAAATACGGATTAAGTCATAGCAGAAATGGGATTTAAAACTAGTTCTCATTTTGTGACACAAATTTCTAGCTTACACTGCCTTTTCCCCCTTCCTTTCTCCAGTCCTTCTTTCCTCTCTTCCTTCCTTCTTTCCTTCCTTTCTTTGCAAAATGGGTATATGTAAGTAATATATATGTGGCTTATGAATTTGAGAGGAGTGACAGAAATAGGAATTATTGCATCCCTAGGTAGAGGGCAGCTTTTGGTCCCTTACCAAGATAATAATAACAGCAGCTAACACTCATTGAGGGCTTACTATGTGCCAGTTAATAAGCACTTTATCTATTATTAACTTATTTAGTTCTCATAACAACTCTACAACACAGACATCAGTATTATTCTATCATAGAGATAAAGATACAGACACACAGTAAATTAAATAACTTGCCCCCAAACCACACAGTTAGAAAGTTCAAGAGTTGAATTTGATCCCAGTGGTCTGGCTGTAGAGTCCAGGCTCTTAACCTAGTTCTAAACTAGTTCTCATTTCATGACAGAAGAACTCATTAAAGAACGAGTACAATGTGTAAGGCCCGCAAGGAAGGGCTATGGTGAGTTATGTCACATGGGCTCTCACAGAAGCTTTAGTTATGATGTTCAGAACATGATAGTCCCTCTCTCCCTCAAAATGATTTTTTTTTTTTTTTTTTTTTTTGAGGCAGTGTCTC
>NW_012102743.1:908844-948171 GCF_000951045.1 Mandrillus leucophaeus | reverse complement strand
CACTTTAATGCTTTTTAAAACTTCTAATTCATTTTCAGGTAATTATGCCTCAATGTTTAAATATAAGTTCAATAAAAACTCTTGTTGATGGTAGAATGGTTTTATGACTTTTTTTTTTTTTTTTTTTTTTTTTGAGGCAGTGTCTCACTGTGTTGCCCAGGCTGGAGTGCAATGGCACGATCTTGGCTCATTGTAACTTCTGCCTTCCAGGTTCAAGTGATTCTCCTGCCTCAGTCTCCTGAGTAGCTGGGATTACAAGCATGCGCCATCACGCCCAGCTTATTTTGTATTTTTAGTACAGGCAGAGTTTCACCATATTGGTCAGGCTGGTCTCAAACTCCTGACCTCGTGATCCGCCTGCCTCAGCCTCCCAAAGTGCTGGGATTACAGGCGCGAGCCACTGTGCCTGGCCCAAAATGGTTTTGAGTGAAAGAATGAACAAATATATGCTTTAATCCCAACTTGAAGACCTCACCATCCTGTGAGCATTCCTGCTTTTCCGTGCCTCCCTGCCTTCTTCAGTGCCATTTTCTCTGTGTGCAGCGTTCTCCTTCTGCTCTCTGCCCAGTGCATCCCTGCTTGTGTGGCTAGGCACAGCTCGGTTACGTGAGTCACCTTGTTTTTACCTCTCTCACAACTCTTTCATAATGCCCTGGATCGTAACTTCTGTCCATGTGTGCCCCCTCTCTAGATCTTCAAGCCTCCGAGATCACATTCTGTGCCTGACATATACTTGTACCTCCGCCATGGTGTTAATCACAGTGTCTGGCACAGAAATAAGTGTTTATTCAACAGACAAGAAAGTGACTGGAGAAGTATTCACTGTAATTTTATTCTCTTTAACAATCTGTAATACTAAAAATTGGAAAGCATATCTTGAAATTGCATTATGGGCCTGTTAATATAAAAGGAATAAACATATTCAATAATAACACATCAAGATAAGAATAAGGTTAGGCTCATCTCCAACCCCCTCCCATTTCTGACCTCTGTTCCCCTCCTAAGATTCCTCCTAGCCCTATACTGAACAGTGAGTCCCTCCCTAAGGCAAACCACCTATCTCCCTGGCCTTGTCCAGACATCTAATCCTCACTCTATATAGTGATTGAAACCCCAGGTTTTGGCCAGGCGTGGTGGCTCAATCTCAGCACTTTGGGAGGCCGAGGTGGGTGGATTGCCAGAGCTCAGGAGTTCGAGACCAGCCTGGGCAACATGGTGAAACCCCATCTCTACCAAAAATACAAAAATTAGCTGGGTGTGGTGGTGCGCACGTGCGGTCCCAGCCACTCGAAAGGTGATGAGGTGGGAGAATTGCTTGAACCCAGGAGGTGGAGGTTGCAGTGTGCCAAGATCACGCCACTGCACTCCAGCCTGGGCAATGGAGTGAGACCCTGTCTCAAAACAAAACAAAACAAAAACCCATTTTTGGTGTCTCAATGCACAATGTTAATTAAGTAGCAAAATCTCGGCATTTAAAAACTCTGAAATATTTACATAAATGATTTGACCCAAATCACTTGTAAGGGTCAACTGATTTGGGTCAAATCACCTATGCCTTGAGCTATACTCAGAGAATTACATGCCGCATTAAAATATCAAATCCAAAAAAAAAAAGAGAGAAGATTAGAGAAGAAAATTAAAGAAACCAATTTGAAGTTTAGAGACTATGTCAGAAGAATATGATGGCAGAGAAAGGTAGTCCTATAAAGATATCAGGCATACTTCTGGGCTAGGGGCTAGAAAAAATACAGTTTTGTTCTTAAGCCGGTAGAGAGACCAACAGAACCATTCAGTAACATAAATTTTACAAAGCTAAAGGAAGTCAGTATGCTGAGTGCCAAAATCCACCTGGAAGGGTGAGGAGGGAGGAGGAGATTTCTGGAAAAGTGAGTAGGGGATTGCCAAGCATAAGTATTGGGAGAAGAGAGACATTCAGAAAAATAAAGAAACAATGTGTGCAAAGCATGGGGTCTGTGAAACCGGAGCTCCCTTTCACAGCAGTATCACGTGTGCTGGAGTAAAGAGAGGAAAGAGGAAGGAGGGAATGCAGGGGCAGGCTTTGTATGCCATGGAAAGGACTTTCTATTTGTGTAAGACCACAGGAAACTGTGGAAGAATTTTGGAGAGAGGAGTTCCGCAATCACTCTGATAATTTGGAAAGATTGATTTGGCCCCAGGAGAGAGGGGAGATAAACAGGAAGTGAGAACCCATCTGGAAGTCTGAGGAGTAAGACATTGCGGTGGGCCAGGGGAAACGGGACAACAGCTTGAACCCAGGAGGGGTGGTGGAGATGAAGGGCAGTGGGGGAGAAGAAGAGACAACTGAGAGGTAGGTGATCAGACTCAGGCATGAGGGATGGCAAAAGAGGGTGCTAGGAAATCTAGGGTGAGTCCCAAGTTTCTGGCATGGAATACTGGGAGGCAGGTTGAGCCACAGACCAAGGAAGAAAATATAGGAGATACAGCAGGTTAAAAAAGGGAGAAGCGGGTGGGTGCCGTGGCTCATGCCTGTAATCCGAGCACTTTGGGAGGCCGAGGCAGGCAGGTCACGAGATCAGGAGTTTGAGACCAGCCTGGCAAACATGGTGAAACCCCATCTCTAATAAAAATACAAAAAGTAGCTGGGCATGGTGGCACATGCCTGTAATTCCAGCTACTCAGGAGGCTGAGGCAGGAGAATCACTTGAACCTGGGAGGCGGAGGTTGTAGTGAGCCGAGATGGTGCCACTACACTCCAACCTGAGCGATGGAGCAAGTTTAAAAAAAAAAAAAAAAAAAAGTGAGGACATATTCTTTATGTCCTTTATATTCTGCCTAACTCATTTCCAAAGTGATTGTACCATTTTACATTCCCACATATTCTTTAATTAATTAAAACTATTTCATTGAGACATAGTTTATATACCATTGGAACCTACCCCTTTAAAGTGCACACTTCAGGCTGGGCATGGTGACTCATGCCTGTAATCCTAGCACTGTGGGAGACCGAGGCAGGCAGACCACCTGAGGTCAGGAGTTCAAGACCAGCCTGGCCAACACCGTGAAACCTCATCTCTACTAAAAATACAAAAATTAGCTGGGTGTGGTGGCACGCACCTGTAATTCCCAACTACTTGGGAGGCTAAGGCAGAAGAATCGCTTGAACCCAGGAGGCAGAGGTTGCAGTGAGCCAAGATCACGCCACTGCACTCCAGCCTGGCGACAGAGCAAGACTCCATCTCAAAAAATAAATAAATAAAATAAAATGCACAGTTCAGTGGTATTCAGTGTATTCACAAGGTTCTCCAAATTGGACAGCAATTTTATCACTCCAAAAAGAAACAGTGAACCCACTGCAGTTACTCCCCATTCCTGCCTTCCCTCAGTGCCTGGCAACCACTAATCTCCTTTCTGTTGCTATAGATTTGCCTATTCTAGATATTTTCTATAAATGGAGTTGTACAATATGTGGCCTTCTATGTCTGGCCTGTTTCACTTAGCATAACGTTTTCAAGGTTCATCTATATTGTAGAATGTATCAGTACCTAGTTCCTTTTTATTGTTAAATAATATTCCATTGTATGGAGATACTTCATTTTGTTTATCCATTTATTGATTGATAGACATTTGGGTTGTTTTCACTTTGCAGAAATTATGAATAGTACTGCTATGAACATTTTTCAGTTCTCTTGGGTATGTACCTAGGAATGAATTTTCTAGATCATATGGTAACTCTATGTTTAAGTTTTTGGGGAGCTGCCTAGCTCATTTCCAAAGTGACTGTACCATTTTACATTTCTACTAGCAATGAATGAGGGTGAGATACGAAAACTTACCCAAAAGTTAAGTAAAACTTGCCCAAAGTCACATGCTAGTAAGTAGAAGAGCTAGGATGCAATCCCAAGTCCGCCTGTCTCCAAATCCTACTCCCTTCCTCTGCAGTTCACGTGTAGCTGATCTCTGGTTTGGAGTCATTAACATGGAGGTGTAGTTGAAGCCACTTCTGTGTATGAGTTCAGCATGGAGACCTGAGAACCGTTGGCAGTTTAGAGGCTAGCAGTAGGAGAGGAGTCTGCAGATGAGACTGAGAAGGTATGACCAGAGGTATGGAAGAAAAACCAAGGAAGAGATGTTGCCAGGAAAACCAGCCAAAAGGAGAATTTAAGGGAGGGTGTGGTCAAGAAGTACTACACTGCGGCCGAACCTTAGCGTAAGAAGACAATGAAGAGAGCTTAGCGGGTGTAATGACTTTTGCCAGAGTAGTTTGAGTGGAGTATGAGGGCAGGAAGTAGAAGGGGAGTTAGACAGAGCTTGATTTGGATGGTCTAAAGAGAGGATCAAATAGAACCAGCAAATTCTACTTGACTGTGAGGGATGGGAGAGATGGCCAGTAGAGGGTTGCTAAATTTTGTTTGTTTGTTAGTGTTTGGTTTTGTCCAGAAGGCACTTCACGTTTACCTACATAGAGGAAACACAAGGGGAGTTACAAGCTAGAGGAAGGAGAAGTGGTAAGACACGTGAACTCTAGACAGTTACACCAAGGAGCTGGTGAAGAGAGAAGAAAGGCATGGTGCTGTTTCTGGGTGGGGGGATGGGAGGGGGATGCAGATACCTTCATATGGCAGGTCAGGGGAAATTAGTTCACTCTGGGCTTCCCTTCATTTGTCTTAATTTGCTCACACTTCAGTAAATTACAATTGATTAATTCCTCCTTTTACAACCTACCAACAACATCCTTATTCCCATTCCTTGGTCTCCTTTAACTGTCTCTTTCTTTTTTTTTTTTTTTGAGACTTGAGTCTCCCTCTGTTGCCCTGTTGCCTAGGTTGGAGTGCAGTGGCAGAATCTTGGGTCACTTCTCACTACAACCTCCGCCTCCCGGGTTCAAGGGATTCTCCTGCCTCAGCCTCCCAAGTAGCTGGAACTACAGGCACGCACCACCACATCTGGCTAATTTTTTTGCATTTTTAGTAGAGACAGGGTTTCACCATATTGTTCAGGCTGGTCCCGAACTCCTGACCTCAGGTGATGTGCTCGCCTTGGCCTCCCAAAGTGTTGGGATTACGGGTATGAGCCACCATGCCCAGCCTTCCTCTAACTCTTCAACCTTTACTTTATGGAAAGCTAGCTTGTTCTCCCTCTATCTTCTTTCTCATTCTCTGTCTCTCTAGATGCACTAATGAGTCCAAAATACCCATCAGAAACCCTAGTTTCTCAGAGTTGTGGCATTTCTGAAAGCTAATCTGGCCTGCTAACAAACCACTTTATCAACCTCTAAAATTCTTAAGAACTCCCAAGGTTCTCTTTTAGTATTTTGACAGACTGTTTCCCATATGTAAATCTGTTATTACTCCACTTAGAATATTGTTCTAATGGAAAATATATATTCTAAATTTCAAATAACCACTTTACAAATTTAGTTGGGAACATTTCACAGTTTTAGGACTTCCTTTTTTCTCACTGTGATTTGTACTCTTAAAACATTTTTGAAATGAATTTTTTTTGTTCTGATAAGGAGGGCAGAGTAGTAGTCTTTATCTCATGTCAGAGATGATGAAAGTGAGCCTCGGAGAAGTTACATGAGACCTAAGATACTACATACATTTTCTAGTCACTTATATTTTCTTGTTTTGTAGATATGGACTGTGAGTTCTTTTCAGGAGTAAGGTGAAATTAGTTGATGTCTTAGATGGGAGAAACACGGATATCGTTGCCTCTTGAGATTTGTTTTTCTTTTAGAGAAAAGAAGAACCATTTGCTGCAGGAAAAACAACTGAAATAAAAGGGAATGACAAAGTCATTAAGTGGAACCTTTTAATTATGGGCTTCAAGCTGTGTAACTTTATTTGAAAGCACAGAAATAATTTTAAACACACTTTTTTTTTGTTTCTGTACTTTACTGTTAATTGGTTCCAATAAAAAGTCTAGCTCCAAATCCCTGATTTCAGAAGTAATTTCAAACTGAGACGTTACCATCCCATAAAAGAGTACTATAAACACATGGGTTTCTAAATAGGAGCAAAATGTTTTCGCTTAGATAATAACATAGTACAGTTTCTCTTAGAAAAGAGAAATTTATATTACATCTTCAATATCTGTGTATACAAAGTTAGTGTCTAAATGGTAAAGGAAATCTTTATTAAAGCTTATCACTGTCAATAGTGAAACTGGATAATAAAATTAATAATAAAAATAAAGCAGCATTGTGCAACCCCTACGCTTTTTACAATCCTTTCATTTATTCGTACCTTTAAAAATATCCAAAGATAGTTCAGAACTCAATGCATCCCTATCTGACCCCAAACATTTTCTCTGTCATCAGCTTTTAATCTAAATATTGTTGTCTCACGTGTGTTCTTATTCATTTTTCACATAGTGATAAATTTCTGGATTGCAAATTGCATTTGTCTATCCTATGCCTAATTCTGGAATCATGTTCAGATATTTCCAAACACCTCACTGTCTGACACTATTGGACTTAGCCTGTATTTTCCATTGTAATTTTGTGACCCATAAAGCTTAGTATCTTTCCCGTCAAGAAGGCCTCCTAGATCTCCTTGGGTGGAATTCGGTCCCATTTCTGTGCTCCTGCAATGCCCTGGGCATCTGTCTCTGTCACCAGACTTAATGGACTCATGGGTTTATAATAACTGATTTATATTATGTCTCCTGCATGGGATTGTATGCTCTTGAGAATGGGCTGTCTACACCTCCAGCCTATTGCTATAAACATTGTGTTTAATGTTTAATAGACAATAAACGTTGGCTTTTGTGCCCGCCAACCTAATGCCTTTCTCTGAGAACCTGCAGGTCCATTTAAAGGCAGTCTTTCATTGTGTTAGTGCTTCTTGCTGCATTCCTGTGTAGCGACTTAAAATTCCTGTTTTCAAATCCTTTCCCTTGTTTTTCGTGACAGTCAGCTTCCACTCTCATCCTAGAGTGATGGTAGTTTAGGAGAGATTTTGTGGTCTAGGCTATGCCTTCTGTTCACGTTCTCTTGCTTTTTAGAGGCTTTCTATGTAATGTCTTCATTCTCTTGGAGCCTCTTTTGTGTAGATTCTATCCTTGGAGATTGTCATCTGGATGCAGTGGGATGATCCCTAAGAATTTTACTTATGCAGTTGTTAAAAATGCCTTCCTGTTCATAGTGAGCACATGAGGCGGAGCACATTGGTATTGGCACCAAGTACTAAACAGAAGTCAATAACCAGCTCAGAGTTCATCTCACAAGACCTCATTGCATTTTTTTGTGAGAATTAAGTAACAAGCAAGATTTAGCCGCATTTTTGTTATTGCTAGATTGTTTGGGAGGGGCCTGGCCTCCCAGAGTTTGTTGGAGAAAAACCTCAACACAGTGACCAACATGAAGAGCACCTAAATGATTCCTCCTCTTCCTCCTTCTCCGTATCATCATCATCAACACCATCACCACCACCATTATGATCAGCATCAAATCCACTCTGAAGGAAAGGAGTAAGGGAATGTGACTTTATTTCAGGGAATTTGAGACCAGGTACTTCCAGAGCATTAGGACCGCAGACAGGATTCTTTTTTCTTTTTTTTTCTGAGACAGAGTTTTGCTCTTGTTGCCCAGGCTGGAGTTCAATGGCCCGACCTCGGCTAACCACAACCTCCACCTACTGGGCCCAAGCAATTCCCCTGCCTCAGCCTCCTAAGTAGCTGAGATTACAGGCATACACCACCATGCCCAGCTAATTTTGTATTTTTAGTAGAGATGGAGTTTCTCCATGTTGGTCAGGCTGGTCTTGAACTCCTGACCTCAGGTGATCTGCCCACCTCGGCCTCCCAAAGTGCTGGGATTACAGGCATGAGTCACCATGCCTGGCCAACAGGATTCTTAGGAATATAATATTGGCATTTTTGAGAGAAGAAAATATTGATCTTTAAAAAAATGATTTTCCTAAAGTTTAAAATGTTAACTTCTGAGGTTCAAGTTTCCTAGTTCTAGGTCTTACTTTGAGGTATTATTTAGAAAGTGAACACTCGAGTTACTGTAGTAGGTCATAATCCTTCAATGTGGTTGAATGTGTCCATCTGGAAGCCATCCAACTGCAGGTGTCTAGAACGTGTATATATTATTTCCCTGCTATGTTTGGCTGCAGCCAAATGCAAGGAAAATATCCCCTTGGTGGGACTTTGGAATTTCATGGTATTTAAAGCTTTAGTAAAGCTTCTCTAAGATTCTCATTTCTTGTTCAACTTGTGGCAGGTAGCTGTAAATATGTTGGTTTGATTGCCAATATTCAATACCAGTAACCAAGAAAACATAAATAAAATGCAGTTAAGCCTTGTTACTTGTTACCAGAAAATGCAGCGAGGTCTTGTGAGATGAGCTCTGAGCTGGTTATTGACTTCTGTTCAGTACTTGGTACCAGTGATTCCCTGAGTTGCCAAGCTTGCTGTAATAGTGAAGGTTATTCATTTTCAGACAATAGGGGCCAGTGATAGGATGCTTACCAGCCAAACACAGGGAATAACAAACCTTTGTTCTAGACAATGTCTGGAAATTGATCTAATGGGCAGGCCTTAACAACAGCTAAAATTTTTGTGGGTAGTTGAAAAACATAAATTTTGGAGATGGACTTCGCTTTGTAACTTAACTAGTAACATGATACTGGACAAGTAATTTAACCTCTGTAGGCCTCAATTTCCTTATCCATGAAATGGAGAAAATAAGACTTAGCTTTCGGGGTGTTATAACATTTAAAGATAATGTAGGTAATTTTCCCAACATTGTATCTGTCACATTACATTGCCACCAACAAATGGTATTTGTAGATGCTGTTATTACTTCATTTTCTAAAGTCCAGCACAATGTTGATTATTAATTCCCCATTAACTTAGTGAAATCTCTTTTCAGGATAAAACAGACAAACAACAAAAATATTAAAATCTAGGAAAATCCTATTATCACATTAAATAAACACACCCAATGCAAGAAGGACAAAAAATTTCTTTTAGAGTTGAAAATTACTGTATTAACCATGGCTCCTTCCTGCTGTCATTGTTAAATAACCCTTGGAGATACTGCTTCACCATCCATAAATATGGGAGATTTTAGTCTTCATGCCATCAGTTGTGGTCCATTTACAAAGAATGAACTTTGCCATGAGCACCGGGCCCATTTCTTATATTCGTACTATCCCAGTAGGTTTGTGATAGAAACAAGTTTGACAGTGATGACAGTATGACTTTGGTAGAGCACACTGGGAAGAACACCTGATTGAAGAAAATGAAGTAGAAAGAGAAATCCAAAGAACAGAGGAGTGAACTTGAAAGGAATGAGCGGGAAAATTTAAACAGAAACAAGACCAATGCAGAAATAAACAAAGAATTTCAAATATAGTCAACTGAGGCCAGGCACAGTGGCTCATGCCTATAATCCCAGCACTTTGGGAGGCCAAGGTGGGCAGATCACTTGAGGTCAGCAGTTCAGGACCATCCTGGCCAACATGGTGAAACCCCATCTCTACTAAAAATACAAAAATTAGCCGAGCATGGTGGTGTGCACCTGTAAACCCAGCTACTCGGAAGACTGAGGTAGGAGAACTGCTTGAAACTGGGGGACAGAGGTTGAAGTGAGCCGAGATCACACCACTGCACTCCAGCCTGGGTGGCAGAGCGAGACTCAGTTAATGAGAGCATTGGAGAGCATGAGTGGTGGGGCAGAGATACAGAAAGCCTATTAGGGAAGGTGGGGATCATAAGAAAGGTGGCTCAGGTGGTAGTTACCAGAATGAAATATTTTGGATCAAGTCAAAGGATGGGAGAGAAATGAATCTCTCTCTGTTGCCCAGGCTGGAGTGCAGTAGCAGGATCTCAACTCCCTGCAACCTCCGCCTCCCAGGTTTGGCGATTCTCCTGCCTCAGCCTCCCAAGCAACTGGGATTACAGGCATGCACCACTATGCCTGGCTACTTTTTGTATTTTTATTACAGATGGGGTTTCACCATGTTGGCCAGGCTGGTCTCAAACTCCTGACCTCAAGTGATTCACCCGCCTCGGCCTCCCAAAGTGCTGGGATTACAGGAATGAGCCACTGTGCTTGGCCCATATCTGGATTCTTCCAGCTGCAGAATGGAGAATACATGGTAGTAAAGACTTATACTGAGGATGGGGAAACCAGTTAGTAATTGGTTAAAATCATTCAGGCAAGAGATGATGGTTGTCTAAACCAGCATGTGTCCATGGAGATGGGAAAGAAGTGGTTGGTTGCAGAATTTCTTTTGAAAATAGATTCAGAAAGATTTACTGATCCTTTGGCTATGGGGAATGATCAGAATCAAAGGTAATTCCCAGATTTCTAGCTAGATATTTGGTTGGGTGATGGTGTTATTCTCCTGCAATTGAGAAATTGAGAGTGGAGGGGAGGAGAAGGAAGTTTATGGGAGGAAAATGATGAGTTCATTTTGGCCGTATTGATTTAGAGATGCCTGAGACTCCAAGGAGAAATTTTGTTTTCAATGATTTCCCTTGATCATATCAAGGAGAAATTTTGAGTTAACTTCTAGATATCCACTACAGACTTCTGAGTTAAGACCTGGGCATCTTTAAGTGCTAAGATTTAGCAGGAAAAATAAATATTGGAGGAAGAGGCAAAAGAGTGAGAAGTTAATTCATGTAACATGGTCCCTGGGAGGACAAGAGTAAGGGATCCATGCACAGGTGGAGGGATGACCTTGAGTAAAGAAGAGGGCCACTTCTTTCAATGCAATAGCAGGAGAGACCCCAAAAAAGGGCATTCATGTAGGTAAAGTTGTCATTTTTATGGAAGGAAGTCAAGGAAGTTTCTGTCTGGCAACTTCCGTTTACTCTAAAAAGGAGACACAGTCATCTGCCAGAAGGTATGATGGATACAGTTCTGAGGTTTATCAAGAGGAGAAAATGTACAAAAGCCAATCCGAAAAGAGAAGAAAGGAACCAGAATTATCAGGATTATTTCTGTCAAGAGTAGAAGGCTAGGCTGAGGTTTCTCTTCTCCTGGAGGTTTTCTTTTGTTTGGTTGTTGTTGTTGAGAGGAAGTTTAGTGTTCCTTGTTCTTTGGTCTATTGTATCACCCACCCATGTCATGTTTCTAAAATTATTTCAGATAACTTCTGGAACAATGTATATAAACCTCCCCTGCATTCAAGAAGCAATTCTGAGTTTTTATTATTATGATCTAGTCACACTTTCCATAACTCCGAGCCTCGGAACTAAAACAGGGCTGGCATTTGTTAGGTGGTGTCCTCACCAGGGCACAGATCCTAGCTCCCATTTCACCCAGCTTTGCTTGATATGGTGAAGAGGGTGTTAAGATACCATTGGAAATGAAATAATAAGAAAATCAGGCAGGGTGCGGTGGCTCATGCCTATAATCCCAGCCCTTTGGGAGGCCGAGGTGGGTGGATCCTTGAGGTCAGGAGTTTGAGACCAGCCTGGCCAACATGGGGAAATGTCCATCTCTACTAAAAATACAAAAATTAGCCAGGTGTGGTAACACATGCTTGTAATCTCAGCTACTTGGGAGGCTGAGGTGGGAGGATCACTTGAACCTGGGAGGCGGAGGTTGCAGTGAGCTGAGATCACGCCACTGCACTCCAGCCTGGGTAACAGAGCGAGACCTTCTCAAAAAAAAAGAAAAAAAGAAAATCCAGATATGATCATGCCACTCTCCTTTCAAACAATGGCTTCCTGTTGCCCTTTGGATAAAGTATATACTCCTTACTAAAGCTTACAATACTGTCATGGGCTACTTCTACTGACTTTTTAGTCTCATCTCTTGCCATAACACTTTAGTCATTCTAAATGTCTTTTCGATTTCTCGTAATTGCCATCTTCTTTACCAAGCTAAAACTCCTCAGGCTTCTAGACTAAATTAGTGCCCCTCCCTACCTGCTCTGTGCTCCATAGGATATTTTATTGTAATTCTTCCTTTCATTCTTTGCTAGACTATATAGGCAAGGATTGTGTCTGTCTTGCTTATCCATTTATCCTTCCCTTCCCCAACACCAGCCCCTTCTACCAGCCACTCTAGTGTTCTGTTCAGTGTCTGGTGTCTAGTAGATCCTTGGTAAGTATTATCAAAAAAATTAATTATCTTTCAGAGTTTTAATTATCATTTCATTTACTAAACTCAATCTCAATTCTCCTATGGAGTATCAGGTAATATAATCACAGAACTTTTAAAAAAATCTCGTCTGTGGTGATAAAGAGAAATTAAGTTTGTATATTTCCAGAACAATGAATGCTGACATCTTTGGCATTAATCTTTAAGATTCAAGGTTTGTAACAATTACCACTTGTTTTATAGTCATTTAGAAAAATCTCTTTGTCTCCATATGGAGGTCGTATAAATGTAAAGATATTTATGTAGCCATTTATGCATAAAGATAATAACTGCCATTAGCAGTGAAGGATCTTCAAGAAATTCTTTTATCTTGGAATAGAGATAATATGATAGACAAGACAATTGTTGAAAGTTCTAATATGGCCAACATCATTTCAAAACGATTTGTTAAACACTTACTAGTTACAGTATTTCACCTTATAAATCCTACAATTCTAGAGCCAGGAGAAAGCTTCCCTGTCATTTTGGCATACTTCCTAGACACCGTCTGGGAATTTAGTCTACAACATCTCTGACAGTTATGACCTAACTTTGACTTGAAAACCTTTGGGAATTGGAGTCCCTTGCTGGTGAGGCTCCCTGGCCCACTAATAGGTGCTCCAGTGTCACCGTATTTTTTCTTAGAATATCTTTTCTCTTCTCTAAATGAACATCTCTCTCCCTGTCACTTCTACAAATTGGTCCACTACTTCAGGCCTCAACTTAAAAGACTTTTAATATGAGAAGGGAAGAAGTAGTGTGAGCTTCACATTGAGCACTCAGCATTCTGTAGGCTCCATGATGGATTCACTTTATGTGACCTCACTAACTCCTTAAACAGTCTAATAAAGTACACAGCATTATGGCATTTTACTCAGAGATAAGTCAGACTTTCCCCATTCGGTTACCTAATGTTGAAACCCAATTTTTTTTAATGGAGAGGTTCTGAGTCAAGAGCCTGGTATGCTCATTTTTATCCGTTAATGATCAGTTTCGTGGAATTGGCTTCCTTTTATTATTTCTAAAATTGGGAGCACAGCTCTCATTGTCTTAGGCAACCTCAGAAGGATGTTTTTTGACAACAGAGGCTTCACAAGTCATGTTAATGGACGTCCTTTTGCTACAGGAACATATCATAGCCTTTGAAATCACACCCAACAAAACTCCATTGCCCTTTAAAAATAACACTTTTCTTTTAGAAATAATTCAAACCCTGGGAGAAATTTGGCTTATTGTGTCCCTTTCAGACTTGGGAGAAAATGTCTATGCTGGAGAGCAATAATTTTCATCGCAGCCGGAGAGCACCTATCAACACTACGGCAAGTCCTAAACAAACAGCAAGTCCTTAAGTCCCCACTGGGAGACTAAACAACCTGCTCTAAAATAACATTGACATTCGTGTTGAGACAATCAGTAGTGATTTAGGGTCAGAGTTTAGTGATCACGACCACAGACTGTTTTAAGTATTTACTAACATTTCAAAGTCAGTGTTTGGAAATTCTTAATGAGTAATCCACTGATAAAAGTACATTTGCATGAAATAGCAGTTTATACTATGTATGTAGAACTTGGCTTTGTCCCATGTGTGGGTTTTTAATAGGCTGAAAAAAGCTTACTTGATTAAAAAAAAATTGTGTTACCAAATAACTATTTTGAATATTTGCCCTTGTTAATTGATGTTGTGGGTGAAGTTTAGACAAAATCTCAAATACCACCTATAACTCAAAGTTTTTGAAAATGCTTTAACACAATGTGGATTCTTTGGGGTTATCGTGATCTAATTCTGTACGGCGGCTTCTTTCTGTTCTTTTGTCAGGTTCTCCAAAGTACTTACCATTCAGGTTGAATAAACCAGTTCTACAGACTGCTTCTTCTGTGCATTTCCCAATGGTGCTAACTGCCCTTAAAATTATTTCAGATTTGGAACTCTATCTGTATGGAAACAACAGGTAAGTGTTTCTTTAAATTGTCATAAATTATGTAAGAATTCTCATAAAAAAATAAATATGCCTAGAGAAACTAAAAGAAACATGCTATGATGTTAATAGGAGTTATCTTTGGATGATGAGATTAAGGATAACTTTTTCCTTAATGTCCTATTTTAAATAATAAGTGTATATTGCTTTTGTAATAAAGAAGCCTTGTTTTGAAAAAGGCAGTTGTAGACACAATAATGTCCACACGTAGGAAATGAGATCTCAGGTAAATGTGCAGGTGACAGAAGGCGGAGCAGAGACTCAGACACATCTACTGATTGCAGAAACAGATTGTAACCTGATAGCCTGGCCCACCTGGCCCATGATGTGCCAGTTTCTTTGCAGATCAGAAATATAACCCTAAACATGGTGATGAGTCTTTGGTTCCAGGTTATCTCTAACCCCTTATGGGGACGTCAACACCTTCCCCAAACAGCTCAGTTGAATAATTTTGGTTTCGAATTGAGAAACAAGTTTAGTCTAGGCCTATTTGTTCTAAGTAATATGTCTACTGTTCAGTGAGTAACAGGATAAAAAAAAAAGTCTGTATACACCTGAAGGTAATCAAACTTGTTAATTGTTCAATCTTGACTTTTAAGGGTACTGATAGAGTTGACATTAGAGGAATCAGAGAAGTTCTGCCCCAGAATGTCTTGGAAAAGGCAAGTTCTCATGATTAATAGAGGCGATTATATTAAGTTTAGAAAACTGGCAGAAATTTTTGTTCCAGTGATGTTTACTTAAAGCTGATTTAGTAAACAAACTTTAAAAAGTCTCTTAAAAATATATGGTATCTATACACACTCACATAAATATATTCAAAGACAAACCTGTGACAAGTTTCATGATATTTATTTCCTCATCCATTAATCCACTCATTCATTAATTTAGTGAATAATTTTTGAGTATCTTTTATGTGAGAAGCAAAACCTTAGGCGTTAAGGAGTATACCAGAGAACAAACACAAAAACCTCTACAATCTTGGAGCTTATGTTTATGGCACTACAGAGATTTAAAAACAAATAAACAAGTAAAACATATAGTTTGCCAGATAGTGTTAAGTGTTATGAAGAAAAATAAATCCAGGAAGGGTGGTAGGACATGCCAAGTGAGAGGTGGGTGAGAGCTGAGAGGTGCGTTGTTTTAAATAGGGCAAGAGCCGGGCGCGGTGGCTCAAGCCTGTAATCCCAGCACTTTGGGAGGCCGAGACGGGTGGATCACAAGGTCAGGAGATCGAGACCATCCTGGCTAACCCGGTGAAACCCTGTCTCTACTAAAAAATACAAAAAACTAGCCGGGTGAGGTGGCAGGCACCTGTAATCCCAGCTACTCGGGAGGCTGAGGCAGGAGAATGGCGTAAACCCGGGAGGCGGAGCTTGCAGTGAGCTGAGATCCGGCCACTGCACTCCAGCCTGGGCGACAAAAAAAAAAAAAAATAGGGCAAGAAAGGCCTTACAGGTAAGGTAACTTTGTTGAAAGATATAAAAGAGTTAGTTCCAGATGACTTTAATAATCTGCTTTCACAAATCATTTGAGCAGCAGAATTGGGAGAACATTTGATCCAGCGTTTCTGCTGTTTTTATTGAACACTTGAAATAACCCTTTATTTTATGTTCTAAGAATGCTACCTTCAGCACAGGAATCTGGTTCTTTCACAGAATGAATAGAGGGCAAACATTTTCCCCCCAGAGTTATGTGCCTGGTGAACAGACTCATTCCAATGTCACTCCCGTGGTCTCACTGAACTAATACAACCATCATATGGACATTAGGTATTTTTTCCTATTCATTCACATGTTTGTTTTCTGAAGTTGACTATGAGCCTGTTGAAGGTAAGAATGGGACAATGATTTATTCATCTTGGCAGCCTCAATGCCTAACCAAGTGCCTGGCATAGGCCAGGTGCTCAGTGATTGCCAGTTGAATAAATAAAGTTCGAGAGTAAAATAGACATTGACTTTCAACAGCTCATGAGATGAATCCTCAATGGCTGCATTTACCTACTAAAATATCTAAAGTGGATAAATGTCTTACATCATGACAGCCTCCGTCCTGCTCCAAGTCCTGTGGGGACCTGGCATCAAGGACCTGCTCTGTAAAATCAAGTGATGATGTCTACCCAGCAGTGATGCTTTTGAGTGTAAGCAACTAGAAGAGGCTATTGCCAATCATGTTTTCCTCACAACAGTGCTGGCAAATGGGATAGCTGTCATCCCCACATATTCTTTCTACCTCTGTAACAGATAATCTGCCTTACATCTTCTTTCTGAGATGATGTGGAGGAGTGATACCCTTTACACTAGATTAGCAGGCAAAACTATGATGGTTTGTGATATCCATGCTTGTAGAAGTAGTAAGAAGAAAGGGAACACAGACGCTTTATTTTATAGTGGAGTCCTGATTCTAGGCCTTAATAATTGTATGGTTTTGGGTAAGTTGCTAAATCACTCTGAATCCCATCAACTCATCTGTTAACTGGAAATAATAATTACTACCTCACAGCATTGTTGTGAAGGTCAAGTTCGACAATATATGCAAAACATTTGGAATGGTGCATAGTACATAATGTGGGTGTTCAATAAATTAACAGTAGTATTTTTACCACTGCAAAGAATAATCTTACTCTCAGGCAAGTAGAATTTTTTATAGTTGTTGAATATTTATGAATCACTGAGGATAATGTTTATAAATATATTTGCATCTAAAATTTTTTTCCTTACATATTCTTTTATTAATATTAAACCAAGTAACATTTATAATATTCTTGAATATCTTATCACTTAAGAATATGAGGAAAGGTGGCTGGGCACAGTGGCTCACACCTGTAGTCCTAGCGCTTTGAAAAGTTGAGGTAGGTAGATCACTTGAGGTCAGGAGTTCAAGACCAGCCTGGGAAATATGGCAAAACCCCATTTCTACAAAAAAAAAAAAAAAAAAAAAGAAGCCAGGAGTGGTGATGTGTGCCTGTAGTCCCAGCTACTGGGGGGTCAGAAGTGGGAGAATTGCTTGAACCCGGGAGGTCGAGGCTGCAGTGAACCGAGATCACACTACTGCACTCCTGCACTCCAGCCTGGGTGACAAAGTGAGACTTTGTCTCAAAACAAAACAAAAAAAAGATATGAGGAAAGTATAAAACATTGCATTAAAAAATTTTAGCTGTGAAATGGAATGGTATATAACAGGGAACATTTCCATGGTCTCCAAGCACCATCCATCCCCAGGAACAGCTTAGCAGGTAATTTTGGCATCATAAAGGTTGATGTAATCTCAGTCACTGATACTTTTCTTGTAGAAAGATACTGTCTATGGAAGTCATTATCTTTTCAGGTTGGCATGTGATGCTCTAATGGGGTCTGAACTCTAGTCTAATAACTTTCTCTTGTTTTTTTAATTTTTAAATTTTTTTTAGAGTTTTCTTGAAGTACAACTAAGGACAGGTCACCACTAGGCACTAACGTCACTGACTTGCATGATTATGGAGATGGTCTATCTGATGCTGAAAATGTCTCTGGTTTTTTGACAACGGCTAAATAACCATGGGATCAAGTGGCCTTGGGAAAGCAGCAACATTAGATGAACTGCTGCACACTTGCATTGAGATGTTTGGTACGAGCCTTTTCTCCTTTCATCTCTTTTGGATCTCTCGATGCTCTCACTTTCCTCTATTCCTCTATTCAGAGGCAAGTTGCTTGTGGAACAGAGTTCAGTCTCTGTACCTTGGTATTTAAGGCCTTTTGGATGGACCCCAGTCTGTCTCTCCAGCTTCACTGCCCTCCACATTTCTTTCCCTTTACTGCCCACAGCTCATACCCCAGTCAAACTGTCCACTTAATGTTTCTGGAACATTCCCTGTGCCTTTCTACCACCATCCACTGGTCGTATTCTCTTCATTGAAATTCTGCTTCAGGGCCTTCTCAGATGTTCATAGTACCATTCCTGGTTTCCTTGGTCAGGAACGCTGCTTGCCTTTTCCCCCATCTCACATCCCATTGTAATTCCTTATAGCACATAGCAAATGCCTCTATAATTGTTTCTTGGTCTTTTGACTCAGATGAATGTGAGTAGCACAATTTACTGCATTCTACATTCAAACACGTCATATCTGCTACTAGATTATACACTTTACAGCTGTATGCTCCTTGTGTTGTTGTTTTCGTATCCACCACAGCATATTGAGTTATCCCTTGCACAAAGAAAGTCAACCCACATGGGAGTAGTTATTTATTAAATCGATTACTATAGAAACCAGAGTTAAACCAGAGCAGGGTTGCCAGATAAAATACAGGATGACCAGTTACATTTGAATTTCTGACAAACATTTTTAGTGTAAGTATGACCTAAATAATGCCAGGGACATATTTACAATAAAGAAATTAATCATTATTTCTCTTAAATTCAAATTTAACTGATTGTCCTGAATTTTATTTATGAAATCTGTCAATGTAGACCAGAGGAAGGGTAAGACCCACCCACCTTTACTTGCAAGGAAATACTAGCCAAAGTAGGAGGTAAAAGATTACTGGTTGGCCAGGCGTGGTGGCTCACGCCTGTAATCCCAACACTTTGGGAGGCTGAGGTGGGAGGATCACAAGGTCAGGAATTCAAGACCAGCCTGACCAATATGGTGAAGCTCCGTGTCTACTAAAAATAGAAAAATTAGCTGGGTGTGGTGGCGGGCACCTGTAGTCCCAGCTACTTGGGAGGCTGAGGCAGGAAAATCACTTGAACCCGGAGGCAGAGGTTGCGGTGAGCCGAGACTGTGCCACTGCACTCCAACCTGGGTGACAGAGTGAGACTCCATCTCCAAAAAAAAAAATTCATTTGTCTATGAAAAATTTTTGACACTATGATACTATTGCTTCTCTATTGATGTTAGAAAAAGTAAAGAGTAGCACTGTTATCTCCTCACTTCTTGTTCTATTTTTTTAACAGATGACAATGGAGAGCTGAATAATAGTTACTTGCCAAGAATAGTTCTACTGATGCACCGATGGTATTTATCTTCCACTGAGTTGGCAGAAAAACTTCTCTGCATATATCTTTTCAACTACTGTGTAATTTTTACAACCATAAATCAAGCTCTGTATTTAGATAGAGTGTCTATCCAAAGCCAGTAAATTAAGATGAATAAATAGTCTTCGGTTATCCAGCTGTTTTGCGGATATATGTAGATGTCTAGACGAAACACATCTGGATCATAGACCAGATAGTTGACTCTCCATCTGGATGTTTTGGCTGTACTTGAAAATAATCACTAAGATGTAAAATGAAGCAGGAACTGTGGGCTGGATGTTTCTAACTTGTCTTAAACATTTCTATTATTAGAGCAATGAGAGAATATTTAACAATGATTCAAGACCAGATTTGTTTCTTCTGGGATGGCAAAATGGTGGGCATAGAGGATGCAGCTTAATCATATGGAAATACAGCCAAAATAATATGCTCTCACTTGGGCACAAACATCAATTTAGTTTTCACATCTTCCCTTGCTGCCAAGACACAATGAACATTCTAGCAGGCTTATTATAATTTGTTGACTGATACTAATGTTAGATTTTCTTCTGAAATGAAAACAAAAAAATCCCACATGGTTAGAAACATCATTCCATAATGAAGGCTTTTAGCAGTCTACCACTTGTCTACATCATGCAGTCCAGAAAAGTGGTTGAAAGCCAAATGACTGAAGATGCAGTCTTCCATTCGTAAAAGGTTCTATTCCCTGAGAGCCAACGCTTATTATACAATCTCTAATGTCGGTGCCTGCAGTCTCTGCCTTCTTCAAGCCCATGAGGCCCTGGAGATGAGTGAGAACCGCTACAGGGAGGGGGAGCCTTAGGGGGAGAGGCACCACCTTAGAGGGAGAGGCACCATCAAGTGTTGTTAGGGCCTGCCAAGGCTTCTGGAGCCAGTAGGGTGTCCACCTGTTCAGTTCAAGCTTCCTCCACTTTCTACTTCTCTTCATCCTCCTCACAACCTCAGAGCAGAAAAAGATATTAGAGAGTCTATAAGGTCCATGGAAGTGAGCAAGATCCTAACTCCTGGTAGTCCAACCGTCATATGCGTCCACTGTTGAAGTGTAGAACACAGGTAAGGATGGAGGGCATTGGCTCAGTCTGGTCATACTCATGGCAATCTAGACATTATCCAAAGAATGTAGCCACCAACAGTGTTCTCACCCTCAGCATGGTCACCAGTGCATGAGACACAAATAAAAAGGGATATTTAGGCATAGTAACATTTAATGTGGGAAAGTTGAAGACCGCCTGTGAATCAACATTTCTATAAATTTTCCTCCCTTTGGATTCCTTGCTCATGCTATATCCACAGTGCCTGGCATATACACAAGCTCAATAAATATTTGTTTAAAAGAGTATGAATAAATACACTTACAAGTAAATAACATAACCTGAGTATTAAGGTACCTGAAAATGACATTTTCAAATATTAAAGAAGAAATTAGAGTACCTATAGTACCCATAGCGTAACGGCGGGGAAATTTTGATGATTTCATGATTTTGCAAATGTCATAGAGTGTGCTTATATAAACCTAGATGCTATAGCCTACTACACATCTAGGCTATATTACACAGCCTGTTGATCCTGGACTACAAACCTGTACTGCATGTGGCTATACTGAATTCTATAGGCAATTGTAATACAATAGTGGGTATTTGTGTATCTAAACATAGAAAAGGTATAGTAAAAATACGGTATAAAAGATAAAAAGTGGTACGCCTGTATAGGGTGCTTATCACAAATGGAGCTTGCAAGACTGGAATCCGCTCTGGGTGAGTCAGTGAGTGAGTGGAGAGTGAATGTGAAGGCCTAGGACATTAATGTACAATATTGTAGACTTTATAGACACTATACACTTAGGCTACACCAAATTATAAAAATATTTTTCTTTCTTCAATAATAAATTAACTTTAACTTACTGTAACTTTTATACTTTATAAACCTTTAAAAACTTTTTAATCCTTTTGTAATAACACTTACCTTAAAACACAAATATATTGTACTGCTGTAAAAAATATTTTCTTTCTTAATATCTGTATTCTACAAACTTATTCTATTAAATTTTTTTTTTTTTTTTTACTTTTTAAACTTTTTTATTAAAAGCAAAGACACAAACAAATGCATTAGCCTAGGTTTAGGTTTACACAGGCTCAGGATCATCAACATCAGTGTCTTCCACCTCCACCTCTTATTCCACTGGAATGTCTCAGGGGTATTAACAGGCATGGAGCTGTCATCTCCTATGATAACAATCCCTCCTTCTGGAATAACTCCTGAAGAACCTGCTGAGGCTGTGTTACAGTTAACTTTTTAATTTTTTTTACATAAGTAAAAGGAGTACTCTAAAATTACAACAAAAAATAGTATAGTAAGTCCATAAACCAATAACAGTCATTTATTCTCATTATCAAGTATCATATACTGTACATGACTGTGTATACTAGACTTTTACATGACTCACACAACAGCAGATTTGTTTACACCATCATCACCACAAACACATGAGTAATGCATTGGGTTACAACATTATGCTGGCTACCATGTCACTAGGCAACAGGAATTTTTCAATCCCACTATAATCTTATTGGACCACTGTCATATATGCAGTCCTTCCTTGACTGAAACGTCGTTATGTGGTGCATAACTGTATACGGCATTAATCCTAAATACAAAATCTTTTTGGTTAAAACAGTATTTCTCGGCCAGGTGCAGTGGCTCACGCCTGTAATCCTAGCACTTTGGGAGGCCGATCACAAGGTCAGGAGATCGAGACCATCCTGGCTAACACGGTGAAACCCCATCTCTACTAAAAATACAAAAAATTAGCCGGGCGTGGTGGCGGGCGCCTGTAGTCCCAGCTACTCGGGAAGCTGAGGCAGGAGAATGACGTGAACCCGGGAGGCAGAGTTTGCAGTGAGCCGAGATTGCACCACTGCACTCCAGCCTGGGTGACAGAGCCAGACTCCGTCTCAAAAAATAATAATAATAAAAATAAATAGTGTTTCTCTGTACTATCAATTTAATTATGTATAGTTGCCAGTCTATTTGTAATTACAATTGGCAGTTATTAGTTAAGTGTGGAGGAAGGCAAAACTAATCTTGTAACTGGCTTCTCCTTCAGACCAAAAAAATATATTCCAGAGCTATAATAAATCAAGTTTCAATTGTTCAGTGTCGAAGTCATCAGAGGCCATTTCTCTCTGTATTTGAGTGTCTTTATAACCCCAAATGTCCCCAGCATGGTCCTCTTACTAGGAATTGATATATGTTGAGGGCACAGCTGCAGGTGTGTGTAAAGGAAATGAGGTGCACGAATTTTTTCTTTAACTGGTTTACATATCGAAATGCCACTGGAGAAAGCTGCAATGAATTTCGATTAAAGATCTGCTACTTCATGAGGTAAACACATTTACAAATTTGATTTCTTGTAGCTTCTGGTTCTGGCACGGTTGTAGTTTCTAGTTCTGCAATTGTTGACAATTTCCTTTTCCCCAAGCTGCAGACCTAGTTTGACAACAGAGTCTACTCTGATACCCCTCCCACCAACTTTGTTAAAATTGGCCCTCCTCTGTTGGGTGGGGTGGGGGAAACTTTATCTTTTGCACTAGAGATTAAGTAGTAGTAAATGTGATTAAGGAATGAAACTAGCACTTAGAAAGGGTGGATTTATTTTCTTCTACTCCCTCGCCACACCCATTCCCACCTACTCACCATGACTTGAAGGAAGGGTTTCCTCTCAACTGAAAGAGAGGCTATGAATGGGAGTGGTTTGAGATAGAAGGAGGGCAGAGAGAGGCTCCACGTGATGGATGGGGATTTGGAGATAGGAGATGGCTAATTTGAAGTATGGTCCTGGGTTCAGTGTTAAATGTAGTCTGTAAAATGGTACAATCGTTTCCATAGATATCCAACTTGAAATATTCCAGCTGCCAAAAATATTTGATGCCTTTCAGGTACTGGATTCTGAAATTTCCTGCAGAGTTTAATTTGGATCTTGGTTTGATTCGTATGACTGAGGAATTCCGGGAAGTAGCTAGTCAACTAGGATATGAAAAACACGTCAGCCTCATCGACATATCCAGCATGTAAGAGTGGCACCAACGTCTTTCACACTCGATGAGTCCACTGCTTAGGGGAGGAAGTAGTGATCACCCCACTTGTCCTGAGTCCATCCCACTCCTGAATCTAGGTTTGCTTCTGTGAGAAAAGCCTTGCTGCAGTGAGTACAAGCCGTGTTGGACACAACTCATCTCTCCAAGCTGCAGTTTCTTTACTTGTAAAATGTGGACAGTACCTTTCTCGTGGGATTATTATGAACATCCAATAAGGACATAAGATAGTGCATGAAAGCATTTGGCACACAATAGACGCTCGGTATGAGTTACTGAGTCTGAATCTAGTTAACATCTCTTATGCCTTCACTACTCAAAGTGTGGTCTGCAGACCAGCAACATTAGCATCACCTGGGAGCTCATTAGGAATGCAACCTCTAGGCTCCACCTTAAACCTGAATTGGAATCCACACTTTAAAGATCCCCAAGTGATTCACATGCAAGCTTGAGAAGCTCTGTACCATGGTGCTGCTGAGGTTGGCCTCAGAACAACAACCTTATGGTGGTTGACCATAGATGTCAGGAGCTGGTTAGCTCAGTTATTAGGTAACTGGTGCAGTTAGGCCACTTTCGTATCAACTAGGTAACTTTGCACAGGGAAGACTATTTGATGATCCTAAATATGGTTATCCATCTTGCAAATGTATGTTCTTGTGTGTTAGGTATCTCTGTTTTCCACTGTCGATTACTATTGAATACTTCTTCAATAGTAATCAATAGTGAATGATCCGGGAATTATAAGGGATGTTTGGTGAAAAAACGTATTATTCAAGATCATTCCTAATAAATCAGAACCTCTGGCAGTAAGGCCCAGGCGTCTGTCTTTATAACAAGCTTTTCAGATAATTCATGTTATACTAAAGTATGAGAACCACAGCTTCTAGTGGTTTCCATGTGCCTTAAATCACCATCTATATCCTGATAAACTCCCAAATTTATATACTAGCCCTGACCTTTCCTTTATGATCCAGACCTTGCTGGTCACAAAGAGACTAAGTAAGAGATTCTGGATGGATCAGTGCAAAACCTACTCTGTCTGGAAAAACAACTCCAAGTTTATGTTCTATTGGCAATTGGTCAGTGGTTTTCTCTTCAAATATGAAAGACAGGGCATGTATTTTGCACAAGCCCCTGGAAGCAAGCCAAGAGTTACAGAGTCAGTAGGTTAATAACTTCCATTGAGTGAAATGGGCTTTCAACACATTGACCGGACTCACTCTTCTTTTATAGTCCTTCCTATGACTGGATGAGAAGAGTCACACAGAGGAAAAAAGTATCCAAGAAGGGAAAAGCCTGTCTGCTGTTTGACCATCTGGAGCCCATTGAATTGGCTGAGCACCTCACTTTTCTGGAGCATAAATCTTTTAGAAGGATCTCAGTAAGAAACTTGACATTTATTCTTCCAAGGATAACAACCACAATGCCAACTTTCCCAAGAGCTGCATTTTCATACTCTGAAGTGTTGGCAGCTTCTATCACTGTGCTCTGCTGGAAAAGTGCCCTTAATTCACAGGAACAATCCCTTTTAACCAAAGATAAATATTATCCTGTCTTTATTTTATGGCTCAGGAGCTATATTTCTGTCGCTATTTTCAATGTCTCCTTTCATAGGATTAAAGCGTGATTTTTCTAAATAGTCAGTGGAGATTTAACCATTCAAGGTTGATTTAGCTCCATTGACTTCTCCCAAGTGAACATGTTTTGCTAGGCCCTTCGTTTTTGGGAAAAAATATTTAGTTAGGTTCGGATTTGTATAAATGGCTAATTATGGGTGTAGGTTGAAAACAGGAATTGTAGACTTTAAGGAGAATCTCAACATCAGGTTGTTTCTTTCCCAGAGATAGAGATCCTGAATTAAACTTTTCTTTCCTACTCATCTTGATGGAGCCTCATTCCTTCTCTAACTCCCCCTTTTCTTTCTCTGGTCTGTGATTTCTTAGCCTCCTGCTCTCTATCCTCCTGTTATGATAACATTTTCCACATTGGTTCACAATCAGCTAACCACTTTGCTTTGTCTCGCCAAGCTCTGGGGAAGTTGCGCCTCCTCCTTCTCCTTTTCCAAGGTGTCGGAGAATGAATTACATTATTGCTTGCAAAGACGACTGTCTTGGTTAGAAGCATGAATTTCTGAAAGACTGATTCTTTCACTAAGTAATCCTACTTGGAGAGTACCTTAACGATTCCCCGCAGGCAGGCCATGGGACGGAGTCCCCTGCACTGTTTATATGATAGAAAGTTCATATGTATTTTTTGATCTCCATGCTAACATTCTGAAAATGTGTTTGTCTTGCTAAAGAGCAGCCTTACTTCAATTGATTTTTTTTTCCTCTGTCTTCTTTTTTCTTGAAACAACTTTACAACTGATGCTAATTTGAAATCATTATATTTGTGTTCATTTCCTCCTCTTCATTGTATACCATTGTATCTTTAACTTGCCTGATTGGAATCACCAACAGTGTGTTAAAAATGGAGATTCTTGGCCCAGCGCGCCTTTAATCCCAGCACTTTGGGAGGCCAAGGTGGGCGGATCATGAGGTCAAGAGATCGAGACCATCCTGGCCAACATGGCAAAACCCCATCTCTACTAAAAATACAAAAAAATCTAGCCAGGCCTGGCGGCTTGCACCTGTAGTACCAGTTACTCAGGAGGCTGAGGCAGGAGAATCGCTTGAACCCGGGAGGCGGAGATTGCAGTCAGCCAAGATCATGCCACTGTACTCCAGCCTGGCAAAGAGAGTGAGACTCTGTCTAAAAAAAAAAAAAAAAAAAAAAGGAGATTCTTTGGTTTTTCTTCTGAAGATAGTGATCGTTTACACCTAGGGTGTTCCCAGGAACCGGCATTTTACCAAGTGCCACAGGTGGATCTTATGACCCAGTAAATTTTGAACTCATTGGAATACCACTTTGAATCTTGCCTCTTTCTCCTCCCACCAAAGCTGTGATGTGTAGTAGTGGGTGTCTGTGCATGGGGTGAGTAGTGGGGTTTGAAAAACAGCAAAATAATATTTTAAAGACACATGTATATTCAGACTTTTAGGATGCCATTGTAAATGTGAAATAAAAGAAATTATTCTGTTGTTATGAAACAATATCTTACCTCTTCTATATAATATTCTAATTTCTGATTTTACATTATAATTCAGAATCTCTGAATCCTCCTTTCCTAGTTCACTGATTACCAAAGCTATGTCATCCATGGCTGCCTGGAGAATAATCCAACTTTGGAAAGATCGATAGCTTTATTTAATGGAATCTCTAAGTGGGTCCAATTGATGGTTCTTAGCAAACCAACCCCCCAGCAAAGGGCAGAAGTCATCACAAAGTTTATCAATGTTGCAAAGGTATGTCTGGTAATCAGACTGGGTTTTTGAGTTCTAGATGTTCATTCACTCTGTTGAGAAAAGTCCTTGAAGAAATGTGGTGTTCACAGTATAAGAGCACTGGACAACTAAACTACTTGCTGATGTCTAATGAACAAATCGTATTTTTGCCATGCAAGAAGATTGCTTTCAAAAAGCAATGCTTAGAAGCATTTAACGTAGCTATTTTTCTGTGAAGTAATAGATATATTTCTCTGATTCTATTTGTGCTTCATTTTAAATTGATGTAATTTTTTCATTAGCTTCTTGTTATTAAAATTGTGCATAAATGTACTTGTAATTCAGAAAGTTTAGACTAATTTAAAAATCCTTAAAAAGCATTGATGCATTTTTATTGCAGAAGCTCCTTCAGCTCAAAAATTTTAACACCCTGATGGCAGTGGTGGGAGGCCTCAGTCATAGTTCCATTTCACGCCTCAAAGAGACGCATTCTCATCTTTCTTCAGAAGTTACAAAGGTACAGTAGATTTGATCCTAGTTAAAAGTAAAAAAATGCATTTGTAAATTGTTCAGATTTAGTGTACGCCTAACAAATGTCACTCAGAGGGGGAAAGTTTTTCTCTTAAACCAGTGGTAGTTTATACATGGGGACAAAGTAGAAAGGGAATAACCACACCAGCTGAGTTCACCTGGAAAAACAGGTTGGAGGTGGTGGTAAGTGTCCCAGGAAGAATGCTTTGAATATCATTAACATATTGTAGTGGTGGCCAGGTGTGGTGGCTCACTCCTGTAATCCCAGCACTTTGGGAGGCCGAGGTGGGTGGATCACAAGGTCAGGAGATCGAGACCATCCTGGCTAACATAGTGAAACCCCATCTCTACTAAAAATACAAAAAAATTAGCTGGGCGAGGTGGCGGGCACCTGTAGTCCCAGCTCCTCGGGAGGCTGAGGCAGGAGAAAGGCGTGAACCTGCGGGGCGGAGCTTGCAGTGAGCTGAGATCACACCACTGCACTCCAGCCTGGGCAACAGAGGGAGACTCTGTCTCAAAAAAAACAAAAAAAAACAACAAAAAAAAAACCCAACATATTTAACAGGTATCTGTTTGGTCCTACTATGTGATAGGCACTGTGATACACAAAGTAAATAAGACAGAAATAGTTCCTACCCTACCTCCTAAAATAAAGTCATTGAATGACTACTTTATTCATAACACTGTGTTGGGCACATCAAAAGATAGAAAAGGGAAGACATAGGCCTTGTATACAAATCCTCAGATTTAGAACTGAATTGTCATGAAAAAAAAATATGTATATATATTAAAAAAAAGTGATCATTTTCCAAACTGAGCTTTCTGCCATATTTATTTTTATGACATGATAGTTCTCTTTTTCTTCTTGAGCAAAAAGGAGCATTTCATCCTTATGAAAAGATTGTCACGTAAGAGTGCACTTTGTTATTTCAATATGGACACTTTTAGCTGTGAGTTTAAAAGAAAAAGAAAAAAACTTCTACAGCAATTAAACAATCAGGAAATGTATTGTCCATCAGGCGTGGTGGCTCACACCTGCAATCTCAGTACTTTGGGAGGTGGAGGTGGGAGGATTGCTTGAGGCCAGGAGTTTGACATCAGCCTGGGTAACATAACTAGATCCTGTCTCTACCAAAAAAAAAAAAAAAAAAAAAATTAGCCAGGTGTGGCAGTGTGTGCCTGTAGTCCCAGCTATCTGGGAGGCTGAGGTGGAATGATCGTTTGAGCCCAGGAGTTTGAGGCTGCAGTGAGCCAGGATCATACCACTGCACTCTACCCTGGGGGACATACCTGGAAGTCCAAAGACAGAGCAGGCACGGTCTGATCAGACCCCTGACTCAGGGTCTCTGCCTGCCTCTGAGTATTAGAGAGTTTTGTTTTTTTGTTTGTTTCATCAAACTGGTTTTTCTCCTAATTGGGCTGTCTGTAGCAACCAAAAAATTATGTTCCCTTGTTCATGAGAGCTGAAGATAGGGAAGACTTCTCACTTCAACTCTTCACGCATAGAATTAAAGATCTTTTGAGCCAACTCAGGTCTTAAGCCCATCCCTGGACCAATAACAGTTGCCAGAGGAATACGACGTACTGATTGGCTTAACCCTGAGTTCCTGAACTGGTCACAAACTAGAGGGATGCAATTACTCTGATGATAAATCAGAACCCATTCTTGGTCCTGGAAATGGAAACAGCTCTGTCTGAGTCACAACGGCTGCTTTGGGAGAGAGTAGACTAATTAAAATCGGGGTCTACTAGAAAGACCATGCCTGGTTACTGTGAAGCAACCAACAATAACTTGTCCACATAAACAAGAGGAAGTAGTAAACGACAGAAGTACTGTTGTTTGACCTCAAACTCTGTACTCATTCCAAGTATAATGGAACGTATTAGGTAATCAGTATTTCATTTTCTTTTAGCTTTGTATCAAATCTCAAGTAAAAAGCAAAAACAAATTTTAAATGTTGTAAAGAATAAGAATCTGATAGAAGCTTATAGAGGCTTGGAGAACTACCAGTGTATCTTTTAAAATTATTTATTGGAACTTCTCTTACTTATAGAGAAAGAAACCGAGGCCCAAAGAAGTGAAGTGACTTGTTCAAGGTCACCCTTCTAGTTAGGCAGAATATAGAACCACAGCTATCTCATAACGCATTGCAACTTTCCCTACCCCACCGTGTCCCAGATTAACCTCAAGTAATATCTGGAATGCAACTTTCTTGGAACAACTAAAAAATTTTAATATTCGACATGCTTGAATTTGTGGACAGTAATATTTTCATAAATTCCCAAACACTTAAGAATACATGATGCCATTTAATATCCCAACATCTCTAGTAGGTAGGCAGACGTGTAGGCTATTTCCGTTTTATAGCAAAATGGAACTGGCTGCTCAATGCGTAGCCAGGCCTAGTACGTTTTCTAACTTTCTTTTTCCTGATTAATATTTCCCTGTAGCAACATTGGTGCAAGTGATACTTTTCTCAGTAGCTGAGGAATTTCCTAGCCACACATTGCAGGGCCTGGGGGTGTGCAGAAGGGAAAAAGCTGTTTGAAAATTCTACTTTTCCATCTGTTCCCAGAACTGGAATGAAATGACAGAGTTGGTCTCCTCCAACGGTAATTACTGCAATTACCGCAAGGCCTTTGCCGACTGTGATGGCTTCAAAATCCCCATCCTTGGAGTACACTTGAAAGACTTGATAGCAGTCCATGTCATTTTCCCAGACTGGACAGAGGAGAACAAAGTGAACATTGTGAAAATGCACCAGCTCTCCGTTACTCTGAGTGAACTAGTCTCCCTGCAGAATGCCTCTCACCACCTAGAACCCAACATGGATTTGATCAACCTGCTCACGGTGAGTTCCAAGGAGCCAAGTTTGGGCTCTGTAACTCTTCTGCACCTTTCTTTCCAGGAGACATAGGAAGATGTGTGCCAGCAATTCATTCTGGAGGAAAATTGGTTTCAGAGTCAATAGATGAGAGGAAATCTCATAGGACAAGGGAAAAGGAACCCTGATTAGTATTTTCCATAACCAGCAAATCTTGGGACAAAGAAATCTACCTTTGTTCAGAGGGGCCCAATCTCTGCCGTATGACTCCACTTCTGGCGTTCTTAGAGAAGCTCCTCCAGACTGTGTCTCAGCCCTCGCTCTCCTTCACCACATTCGTCCAACTCATCACATCCTTCTGTATGTCCTCCGGTCATCTGCTCCTCTTTATCCTCACTGCACTGCTTTAGCTGAAGCCTGGAGTAATGCAAGGACCTTCTCTGTGATCCCCCTCTTCCCATTGCGAACCTCCCAAACCTCCAGGATGTAGTTTACAGACTGGCATTCAAGGTTCTTGAAGACTCAGTCTCCAACCGTCAGCCCAGCCTTCTTTGCCATCACCCTCTCCCACATTTTACCAGCCTTTGAGAAATACTGAACTTCTTGTACTTTGCACTCCATGAAATGCTGCCTTCTGCTTTCTGGCCTTTGCACTTTCTTGGAGAATCCTATCCCTACCCATCCATATGGCGAGTTCAAATTCAAAAGCCTGTCTTTCTGGAGCATTCTCTCTCCCCCTCCAAAGCAGTCATGCATCTGTCACATGTCACCCTGGCACTTTATATTTTCCTTAACTATAGGAGGAGTCACTCTGAATTCAATTTTTTTCTGTTTACCTGCCTTACATATCATATCCCTCGCACCTCTCACAGTTCCTGGCATATTTAGGAACTCAATAAATGAACTGCATGCTGTATTTAGGAGTGATGTGGCTTAGGAAAAGAAGTTCACCTACCACTCATACTTTTTTGGCATTTGTGGCACACATGTTTAGCTGGTCTCCGCATCCTAGAACTTCTAGACACAACAGGTGTATAGAAGAGAACATTTCCCACTAGCTGCTGCTTTGTGGGAAGAAGAGGCATAACAAAATTCACTCGCCCTTCCTTAAACAAAAGTAAAGGTACAACTTCCCTGTTTGGGTTTATAACACTGTAGCATCTGAAACTCAGCTGCAATACTGAATTAACTGTTTTCCTTGTATGGCTGTGGAAAATGAAACCAATAACTCCTCTTAATTTCTGAGAGCCTAAATCCCCTAGGTCTGCTGCATTGGCATAGGAGTGTGGTTTCTCGCCCTTCTCACAAACTGTTCCGAGAGCATGTAATTGTTTACCAAAGAATAAACCCCTAAGCGTAGGCAATAATGCTAGCTATGCCCTTCAAATAAAGCAGAAGTGGCCAACACACAGAAACACAGCTCTCTTAAAGATGAGTTTTTGTGACAAATAGTAAATATGCAGACTTTCTCTACTGGGGGTGGGAAACACAACTCACAATAATTCAAGCACCTGCATTTCTTTATTTATTTATTTTATTATGATTATACTTTAAGTTCTAGGGTACATGTGCACAACGTGCAGGTTTGTTACATATGTATACATGTGCCATGTTGGTGTGCTGCACCCATTAACTTGTCATTTACATTAGATATATCTCCTAATGCTATCTTTCCTCCCTCCCCACTCCCCACAATAGGCCCCAGTGTGTGATGTTCCCCTTCCTGTGTCCAAGTGATCTCATTATTCAATTCCCACCTATGAGTGAGAACATGCAGTGTTTGGTTTTCTGTTCTTGCGATAGTTTGCTGAGAATGATGGTTTCCAGCTTCATCCATGTCCCTACAAAGGACAGAACTCATCCTTTTTTATGGCTGCATAGTATTCCATGGTGTATATGAAGCACCTGCATTTATTAATGATTTGCCATGTAAATATGTTTCCATGAATGAGTGACCAGAGTTGCAGCCCCAATCAGACTGCAGACCCACAGCTGCAGGTGATGTCTGCAGACCCGTCTCCGTGTGGAGCCTAGGCTTCCAGTGTCTGTGTCCAAGCTGTCCACGATGTCAAGCATAACTTCAGAGAGCAGGTGCCTACCCTTGGGCAATTTCTCATAGAGACAAAAGATAATAATGGGGTAGAGAAATTAATTTGAGTTATAAATGAAACAAGCAACATTACGACAAAGAGATATTTAGAGAAATATTGAAGGATTTTCAATAAAACTTCAGGAGTACAAATGAAAAAAATCTGAACTCTAGAAATAAAGGCTAAGAAAAAAATTCCTTTTTGCTGGGGAAGAATCTTTCTCTCTCTCTCTCATATTGAAGGAAAACTTAGAAGCCATCAAGCACCGTATTTAGTAAATGCAGTGTTGGGTAGCATAGTGTAGTGGCAGAATCCTAGGTGGGAGACCTTGCTTTCAGCCTTCCCTCTGCAGTTGCTTGGCTTTTTCTCCTTGCTAAGAGCCTTGTCTTTGGCTTTTTTAAAATAGGTGTTTTATGCTCATTTGTGAGGTCTCTTCCAGCTCTAAACTTCTAGGATTCTAGATGTGAGAACCGGTGGAGTCTTGAGAATAAGGAACCAAGAGTCAACTTGATTCTGTAGTACCAGCCCGATAGCTCATCACGATAGCACAATCCTGTGTATGAGTCACCAAACTTCAAGCTGAGATCCTTTCTCTCCCCACACAGCCAAGAAGAAAGTTTAGTGCATAGCAGCATACATTCATTCTTCCTGACTCCTGAGGAGTTAATCTCCTCAACATGAGGACCGAGGAGTCTTCTATCTTGTGGTCACTAGAGCGCAGCGGCCGTTTTATGAAGCACACACATATCTGGATTAGAATCATATGGCTGACCACAGCTGCCCCAATGCATGTGAAGGCGTCCACATGCCAGCATCGGAAGGGGTGATTCATTTTGCCCCAGGACTCTAAATTTTCACCTGAAGTGATTGTTTTCATCTAAATATGGCCCCAGCTGAGGTCGCCTGTATATGATGGACAGCCCTGGAGGACAGAAAAAGAGAAGCCTTAAGTTCATCAACAATTATGAAATGCCTACTCTGTGTGGTAGGCTGTAGGGCAGTGCTTTAACTTTCTGTAATAGTTGATTACAATTTTCACAGCACTTTTCACATACATTTCCTCAGTAAATTCTCACACACACCCTGCAATGCAGCCTGGGCAGGGCTGCGAATGTAACATCACCCCTGCCCCGTCCTTTTTTTTTTTTTTTTTTAAACAAAAGAAGAAACTGAGATTTACAAAGGACAGGGAGTAACCTTCTGCATCGCAGCCTGGGCCAGGTTCCCCTCAAATGGACATTTGCTCTCTCATGTGGGCACATTGCTGACATCTAATTTATTTCACATCTGTAAAAATTAATTAATACAATTCTCTCCCCCTCTTCATGATGTGCAGTAAAGGAAGTAATTACAGGACAAAATCTATGAGGGTAGGAGCTTTGTTTGTCATTTTTATCATTGTATCCTTGGCCCCTTGAATACGGCACCAGGCATGTTGAGGGAAGGAGGACCACGCCACCAAACTGTTGGGATTCGTATTGTTCCTCTTTTCAGGGAATATCTGAAGAGGACATTTCCCTTACATCCCAATTCACGTAACCAGGAGTTTTACAAGCTGATGCTTCTGTTGCATGGGGTATGAAATAGTCTGAATCTTTTCATGGTATTTTTAGCCCTATCAGTTACTTTTTACCATTTTGAGTACATGCAAATAACTGGAAAGCCCCTGTATTTTTAATTTTAGTCTCATTTTTAAAAAAGAAGAAGAAGAATAAGAAGAGTTTCAAAAATGGTGAGTAGAGGCAGTCTGACGTCCAGGTGTGTTTTATTTTATGATAAACAGTCAAGCCAATGTAGATCCTACTGAAGACTGAATCTGCAACCAGCTTTGCTGAAAGGATAGGTTGGTAAATGCAACAACTTGACACAGTGGATCGGAACATTTGTCAGAAAAAACCAGCCAGGCTCAAAATATGTTTGACAAAAGCAAATGTTCTTGAAATTCCATTGATGAGCAGCCCATATTATAAAAAAGGTGTGTAGAAAGTAGAACAGATCACTCTTTGGGCAGGTCCGTAAAGCCCGGAGGAGATCTGAGAGAGGAAGTAGAATCATGGCTGGGAAAGAAGCGATGCTAGGAGTAACCCCAAGTGGCAGCTTTACATTCATGGATAAGCACAGTGGCATTTGACTCGTGCATTGACTGGAAGCCAAACCCTGCATTTGTGACCTTCTAAACAAACTCTAGTCAGACACCCATTAGCTCATTTAATCTTCACCATAGTTCTTGGAGGCAGCTATTATTTATGATTCCCATTTCACAGATCAGGAGACTGAGACTCAAGAAGGTTAATTGCATGTCCAGGCTCGCACTACTAATAAGCAGAGAGCAAGTATTTGGAGACTACCAAAACATTTCCATCGCTGAGCCAGTTATCCATTTGACACATGGAAATACCCAAGGATGTTCTGTTTCTCTTGAAAGAGCATCTCCCCGCCTTAGTGTGTGGCTAATTTGGATTCTTGGTTGGCAGTGGTAGTGCTGCTGTCATCTCATCTCCAGCAGATGCTGGTGCCAGTGATCACAGGACTTGGAAGCTGAGTCAGGAGGAAAGGAACATACTCCTCCAAGTCTGCACTAACTCCTGATAACAAGGAATTCAGAAGGAAGGAGTCACTCGGTTTTCTCTCTTTATGTAACCTTCACAGTGCGAGGCTGCAAGCTGGGACAGGGGATACAGAGGTGCAAAAGACAGATGTGCTGCCCATTTTCATGAGACTGAGAGCCTGGTGCAGTTGTCTGTTGTGGGAATTACAAAATAGTAGACAACTGCCCACGGCTGATGTATTTTATGTGGTCCATATGGAATCATAAAATTTTGTTGTTAGTTAGTTCCCAGTGTTTAAAAATTGGGATAGTTTATCTAAAACTCCAGATTTCTGGCTTCTCTGAACAAATCAGAAGATTTGGCAACTCAAGGTCCAATGTTAGGCTGACAGCAATTTGTCATTGCTGAGTAGCGATGTTCATCACAAACCACACCTCTCCCTGTGACTTCCCTAACGGAGAGCGGTGTCAGGTCCTATTTATCATCACAATTTTTTTTTTTTTAATTGTGGCGCTAAGAGGAGAGATCCCTAAATAAATTACATCTGCAAAGACTGTTTTCCAAATAAGACGTTGTGGTACCAGTGTCTCTATCAAAATGCACCTTTCACACATCCTACTCGACTCTTTTATATAATGGAATGGCTCCCAAAGGCATTTGTTTGTGACATGTCGAGGTTTCCTTTCCTGTAACAAGGCAGAGCCCGGGAGGTAGGAGTGATTGCTGTTCAGGGGAAGGTGAATACCATGTCTCTTTTTTGTAAGCAGGATTGTCATGATCTTGACATGATACTGGGGAAATTTCACAGTTAAATCAGTTTTATTTTGTTTAGAAAAAAAAACTTCGTGACAAAGTGCAGGTAAAAGAAACGTGACCTGATTATGAAGTCCTTAATTTAAATGTTACATTCAAGCAGCTGCTAGAACAGTGACTATAACAGTCCCTGGCACATAGTAGATTACTGATAAATATTTGTTGAGTGAATGATTTGAAAATGAAATTTTATGATGCCAACTTCTTTTTTAAAGGAAATAGAACAGGAAAAGGAATCTTTGAAAACATCTTCACCTCTGAGTTTTCTCTGGCTTCCTCCTTCTTTCTTTTCCCCCTCACTCCACTCTCATACACACATTAGATAAAATATGTTAAAGAACATTTTTCATTCCTACATGGTCAAAGAAGGGAGCCGGCACTGGTTATGTTCATGGCCGGGGAAGTGATGTGATCCATGGAGTGTTCTAGCTTTAAAGGAGTAGGTGGGAATTGTTCAGGCTTATTTTAACCTCATGACTTCTGTTTTAGGTGAGTGAGAACATGCATTGTAGGGCTTTACAGAGTTTATCCACGTTCTCCTATCTGGATCTGTGTTGTCCTTGCCTACAATGATCTTCCTCTCTCTTTTGTCTAGATTCCGTCCCAGTCCCCCTGGTTAAGTCCCGGTTCACAAGGACCTCCATGAATCCATCCTGATCATTTCCGTCTCCAGTGGCCCCTATGCATAATAATAGTATAACAAATAGCAAATACGATAATAACACAGTAACATTAACACTACAAAATAACACTTCTTGAGATTTTACTGTGTACCAGGTCCTGTGTGAAATACTTTACATGTGTTATTTCATTTTTGGTCTTGATACAAATCCAACTCAGTAGGGACTTTTATGATCATTTCCATTTTCCAGATGTGGTAACTGAGTGTCAGAGAGGAAATTACTTGCTAAAGGTTACACAGCTAGCCAGTGGCAGGCTCCATGCTTGAACCCAGCCCTGCCTGACTACACAGCCTCTGCCCTCGTGTATTTACTATGCTGCCTCCCTGATTTCTGACCGATTCCTGGAGCACTTAAAGTGGAGCAACTACTTCATACTCAGCATGTGCTGCCTTTTATTGCTATGAACACACTTTTTTAGGTTCAGGCCCTATTTATTCAAATAAATTATCAGGCGCTTGAGGGCAAGGAATGATTTTATATCAGCTTGCCTCACTAGGACTTAGCACAACGCTCTCAAATAATAGGAGTCTAGTTAACTGCTCCTTTATTTCCACAGTTCTTTAATCAAACCTCAAAGGCAGCATTTATTATATTTACAAGTCTTATTGTTTGCATCTGTCCCCGCTTCCAGCCTGGAAACATCAGGTAGCCCTCATCTGTGACTCAGCACTGAGCACCTGGGAGCTGCTCAGTAAATATTGCTGAGGAATTGAGTTGATGGTTCTCGTCCATACTGATGATTAACCAGGATTAACGTTTTCTCTTTTAAAGTTCATTTTCCATCTCTGCATGCTGTCTTTTTATTGTTCTGCATTTACTCAAATTCCTGTATTAGACAGTGAACTTAAACATTCAACCTGAACAAAAATTCAGCAACGTAAATAAATAAATAAATGTAATCCAACATATTTATCCGTTTTAATTTTGTTGTAGCTTTCCCTCGACCTCTATCACACTGAAGATGATATTTACAAACTGTCACTGGTGCTGGAGCCTAGAAATTCTAAATCGGTAGGTATTATTTTCTCTCTAAGCATCAGTGCCACTCACTATTTTTTGTCATTTATAGTAATTGGCTATTACAATGTTGCTTTATGTTCTAAAATGGAAGAATTTTAAAAATTGATACTATTCTTTTTTTTTTTTTTTTTTGAGGCGTAGTCTTGCACTATCACCTGGGCTGGAATGCAATGGTGCAATCTCGGCTCACTGAAACCTCCGTCTCCTGGGTTCACACAATTCTCCTGCTTCAGGCTGCCGAGTAGCTAGGATTACAGGCACACACTGCCATGCCTGGCAATTTTTTAAATTTTTTTATTTTTAGTAGAGACGGAGTTTCACTGTTGGCCCAGGCTGGTCTCGAACTCCTGACTTCGTGATCCGCCCGCTGTGGCCTCCCAAAGTGCTAGGATCACAGGTGTGAGCGACCGCGCCCGGCCATTATTCATTCCCATTTTATCAATGGGACAGCTTAGCCCTGACAGTTTGAGAATTATGTCTTCATACCAGAGGCTAATAAAGAGGAAGAACATCATTCTCATTATTCTGTTTTATAATTGATCTTCTATTTGTTGTGTTCCTGCTAAGAACTCAATACACCTAGGACCAAAAAGAAAGGAAAAGAATAATAACTCATCTTAATGTTAAAGATCATTTAGACTGTTTCAAGCTTTAAAAAAGCTCCATTCAACATAAAATTAGATTTAAAAATTTAAATATCTTGGTCGTAATTTACGAATTTCTCTACTAACCATTGATTCAACTCAGAATTTGGATGTCACATTGGATAGTGTCCACTTAGTAGATGGCAAACTCTTAGTAAATAAACTATATAATGAGATTGAAGAAATTGCATTATTGAATATATACCACTCATTGGTTTTAGTGGATGGATTATATTTTAGCTATGATTTGCACTAATACAAAATGCCTGGATGAGTTTAAAATTTATAATGAGGTTAGCCGGGCACGGTGCTCACGCCTGCAATCCCAGCACTTTGGGAGGCCAAGGCGGGCGGATCCTAAGGTCAGAAGATTGAGACCATCCTGGCTAACACGGTGAAACCCTGTCTCTACTAAAAATACAAAAAATTAGCCAGGCGTGGTGGCGGGTGCCTGTAGTCCCAGCTACTTGGGAGGCTGAGGCAGGAGAATGGCGTGAACCTGGGAGGTAGAGTTTGCAGTGAATCGAGATGGCGCCACTGCACTCCAGCCTGGGCTACAGAGTGAGACTCTGTCTCAAAAAAAACCAAACCAAAACAAAACAAAACAGAAACATTTATAGTGAGGTTAAGGCTTGCATGTTGAAGATAAAATGCCTATGCTTGCTTCTTATAATCACATCTTGAGATCAGTTCTCTTATAAAGATCTCATCCTTACCAGCTGAACTCTATAACATAGTCACTATGCCCCCTAGGTTTATTAATACCTGCTGTGATTCTGAACCATCAGACTGAAGAGACAAAATGGCAGTGAGAGCCGTTCTCTGGCCCCGGCAGGACATGCACTTGAGTCTGAGTCAGTTGAGCTGGTAGCATCTGTTCTTAAAATAGTGCATGTGGTTCCATGAGCATGTTCTCCTTCCTGCCAGTCTCAGGAGGCTCGTCTCCTGGAAATACTGCAGAACAGAGCCATGCGGGATGATATGGCACATGCAACGGTAGGAGTGAGGACCCAGACTCTTTAAAGCTAGCAAGACTAAGGAAGCTAGCAAGAAAGCCAAAGCTTTTGAAAACCAAAAAGGAATTTGTAAGCCCCTCCCTAATTCTGTAGTTTTGTCATGATGAACCTGGCCACGGTGTGTTAAGGCCTGTTGTATGTGTGCATACAGAATTTCCACCTCTTGGGGCCAAGTAGGCACCAGAATTGCTTCCAGCTGTTGAATGCCTGGCAGGGCATCATACACAGTTTATCTTATTAACTCTGTTAAGAAAACTAGGTCTGGGCCAGGAGCAGTGGCTCATGCCTGTAATCCCAGCACTTTGGGAGGCCGAGGCAGGCAGATCACTTGAGGTCAGGAGTTTGAGACCAGCCTGGGCAACAGGGTGAACCTTGTCTCTACTAAAAATACAAAAAGTAGCCAGGCCTGCTGGCACATGTCTGTAGTTCCAGCTACTTAGGAGGCGGAGGCAGGAGGATCACTGGAACCCAGGAGGCAGAGGTTGCATTGAGCTGAGATCATGCCACTGCACTCCAGGCTGGGCAACAGAGCAAGACTCCATCTCAGAGGGAGGGAGGAAAGAAAAAAAGAAAGAAAGAGAGAAAGAGAGAAAGAGAGAGAGAGAGAGAAAGAGAGAGAGAGAGAGAGGGAGGGAGGGAGGGAA
>NW_012102743.1:902028-902979 GCF_000951045.1 Mandrillus leucophaeus | reverse complement strand
TTGAGGCGTAGTCTTGCACTATCACCTGGGCTGGAATGCAATGGTGCAATCTCGGCTCACTGAAACCTCCGTCTCCTGGGTTCACACAATTCTCCTGCTTCAGGCTGCCGAGTAGCTAGGATTACAGGCGCACACTGCCATGCCTGGCAATTTTTTAAATTTTTTTATTTTTAGTAGAGACGGAGTTTCACTGTTGGCCCAGGCTGGTCTCGAACTCCTGACTTCGTGATCCGCCCGCTGTGGCCTCCCAAAGTGCTAGGATCACAGGTGTGAGCGACCGCGCCCGGCCATTATTCATTCCCATTTTATCAATGGGACAGCTTAGCCCTGACAGTTTGAGAATTATGTCTTCATACCAGAGGCTAATAAAGAGGAAGAACATCATTCTCATTACTCTGTTTTATAATTGATCTTCTATTTGTTGTGTTCCTGCTAAGAACTCAATACACCTAGGACCAAAAAGAAAGGAAAAGAATAATAACTCATCTTAATGTTAAAGATCATTTAGACTGTTTCAAGCTTTAAAAAAGCTCCATTCAACATAAAATTAGATTTAAAAATTTAAATATCTTGATCGTAATTTACGAATTTCTCTACTAACCATTGATTCAACTCAGAATTTGGATGTCACATTGGATAGTGTCCACTTAGTAGATGGCAAACTCTTAGTAAATAAACTATATAATGAGATTGAAGAAATTGCATTATTGAATATATACCACTCATTGGTTTTAGTGGATGGATTATATTTTAGCTATGATTTGCACTAATACAAAATGCCTGGATGAGTTTAAAATTTATAATGAGGTTAGCCGGGCACGGTGCTCACGCCTGCAATCCCAGCACTTTGGGAGGCCAAGGCGGGCGGATCCTAAGGTCAGAAGATTGAGACCATCCTGGCTAACACGGTGAAACCCTGTCTCTACTAAAAATACAAAAAATTAGCCAGGC
>NW_012102743.1:828828-900303 GCF_000951045.1 Mandrillus leucophaeus | reverse complement strand
GGATCAAACAGCTGCTAAGTTGGAGAGCTAGGATTCAGTGTCAGGCCTGTCTTCCATCCTAGTTCTGCTTCTACCATCCCTCAACTCAGGAACAGCATAGGAATGGCCATTTTAGCACACTTGTCTGCCTTGTGTGCCTTTAGTTTTACTTTAGTTTATTTTCAGGATCAATTTTTTCCAATTTTAGGAGATTTTTCCATCAAACATACAAAAGTCTTTTTATTTGTTGTAAGAGCAAAAGCTTTCAAAAGTCCCTTCCAAGTGCTAAAATCCTATGAATCTAAACACAAGACATTTCCCAGTCTTTCCGTCTCTTCTCTAAGTGGAGTGTCAGCCTATTTGACATGTCCTGATGAGATGGGAGAGTTCCCTGGATCCCTTCACTGAGACTTGTGACAGGGGTGTGGCCACATTCAAACCCCTTGCAGGAGGGGGAACATGCAGACAAGTGGGTGCCATTGTGGGGGCTGGGGAGAGTGCTTTTGGGCTCTGGCCCCAAGACAGCATTTAGGGGTGTGTTACAGTTAATGCTCTTTTAGCAGTTGCTGTCCATGGATAGCTAAGTGTTAGCCAACTCAGTGGAGAGTCAGGGTGACAGGCTTTTACACCCAACCTTCTTGGTACCTGGGTCCTTGTCTGGCATCCAAGAAGAATCAGGTCACACGGACTTGAAGGATGGTGAATGCAGAGGTTTTATTGAATGATAGAGGTGGCTCTTAGTAGGATGGGGAGCTGGAAAGGGGATGGAGTGGGAAAATAATTGTATTAGCTTTCTCTTAGAGGGACAGGACTAACAGGACATATATATATATATATATATATTCCTGTGCTGATCAGTAGTGGGATGGTGCCTATGAATAACTACTGCACTCCAGCCTGGGCAACATAGTGAGACCCTGTCTCTAAAATACACACACACACACACACACATGTATATATATCTACAAATGTAATTTTTTTTTTGAAATGGAGTCTTGCTCTGTCTCCAAGGCTGGAGTGCAGTGGCATAATCTCAGCTCACTGCAACTCCACCTCACTGGCTCAAGCAATTCTCCTGCCTCAGCCTCCCAAGTAGCTTGGACTACAGGCACGTGCCACCATACCCAGCTAAGTTTTTTGTATCTTTAGTAGAGAGGGGGTTTCACCATGTTGGCCTGGGTGGTCTTGAACTCCTGACCTCAGGTGATCCACTTGCCTTTGCCTCCCAAAGTGCTGGGATTACAGGCATGAGCCACTGTGCCCAGCCTCTATAAATATAAATTAAAAAGAAAGGATAGAAAAAAAATAGATTTGCATGTGTGCACCAGCAAAAATGTTGACATTGTATGAAGCTTTCAGGAAGAGGATATAAAGTGAACACCAGTCTTGGCTGGTCTCCTAAAAGGATTGTGTTCTCTGCTTGTGTTGTCCAAGTATGTTATGCATTATGCTGCCATCTTCCTCACAGTTTTATGTGCAAATGTCTTGTGAGAATGCAGAAAAATCTGTGGAGAAAGCGAGTTCACCAAAGACGGCCAGAGAGACCTAATGATTGGCAGAACAGTCAGAAGCGCTTAAGCGTGTTGAGCAAGGTGCAGACGTGAGGACATAAACTTGGCCACCCACTGGTACCCATTTGCTGCATGCACCATAACTGATCACTAAGTATTAGAGAATTAGATAACTGGTGTTTTTATATCCTGTATTACACAAAAATCCATGATGGATTGTTATATACATAAGTTTTAGTGATATTTGGAGAACTTGGATAGGATTTTTGGACGGACTGGGAGTGCACTGCTTTTTCCCATTTAAAATAATAGAATTTAGGCTGGGTGTGGTGACTCACACCTGTAATCCCAGCACTTTGGGAGGCCAAGGCAGCTGGATCACCTGAGGTCAGGAGTTTGAGACCAGCCTGGCCAACATGGTGGAACCCCATCCCTAATAAAAATACAAAAATTAGCTGGGCTTGGTGGTGGATGCCTGTAATACCAGCTACTCAGGAGGCTGAGGCACAAGAATCGCTTGAACTTGGGAGGCAGAGATTTCAGTGAGCCGAGATCTTGCCACTGCACTCCGGCCTGGGTGACAGAGAGAGACTCTGTCTCAAAAAAACAAAAAAAAGTAAATAAAAAATAAAAATAAAATAATAGAATTTAAGTTGCTGTTAAACAAAAGGCAGTATCTAAACATGTATTTAGTTACAGATTAGATTCCATCAACATAAGGTGCTTGTTTTATAAGCATTTAAGAGATACATACATGTAAGTTTCTACTGGTATTATGAATATACAAAACTTATTCATTCTTCTCAGTGTCTCTGGTCCTCCTAGTTGCTCAAGGCCCCAGTTAATGTTGAAAAATATGGCCAGGTGTGGTAGCTCATGCCTATAATCCCTGCACTTTGGGAGGCCTAAGCCGGAGAATTACTTGAGCCCGGGAGTTGGAGACCAGCCTGTGCAACATGGTGAAACCCCATTTGTACTAAAAATACAAAAATTAGCTGGGTGTGGTGACACACACCTGTGGTCCTAGATACTTGGTAGGCTGAGATGGAAGGATGGCTTGAGCCCGGGAGGCAGAAGTTGCAGTGAACTGAAATGATGCCACTGCACTCCAGCCTGGGTGACAGAGCCAGACCCTGTCTCAAAATAATAATAATAATAAAGTTGAAAAATATGTGTGTTTTTTGTCAGCAGCCTACCTCCCCTACAACACCCAACAAGCCTGTGGTGCCCCTCGAGTGGGCATTAGGGGTGATGCCAAAGCCAGACCCCACGGTCATCAACAAGCACATAAGGAAATTAGTTGAGGTAAGTGGTTGAGGGAGAATAAAGAGAGGGCACTTGAAGACCCTTTCCCTTTCCAGAATATTCCGCGATTGTCCACGAATCTGATGGAATCTATGAAAACAACCCTCTGGCAGGTAGGAACAATTTAGCAGGCACTTAGCGCTACCTGGCATTGGGCCCTGGGGAGAATCGATCAGGAAAGCCCTTTTCCCTTTGTTGTCAGTCTACTCTCTCTTGCCCAGATACTCTCAGCTACTCCCAGCAATTCTCTTTCCCAGGCATTTGCCACCTCTGTCATTGTCAACAGCTCAAGGGATTGGGGATTAGAATCACCCATGAAAAACCCACATAGGTCCCACTAAGATGCCCAATAAATTGATTACCCAAGGGCAGGAAAGAAATCCTGTAAGTTGGATAGTTTCTTCTTTTGTATAGTTTTGGAATTTTATGATACAGCAGCCCAATGTAATTGAGATTAGAAAAATCACCTAATGTAGGACAAGGCTCTGTCAGAGTTTTCCATGTAGAAAAAAGAGTAGAAGTGCCAATGGGGGGAACACGGAAACATCTAGGGTACAGGAAACTGTGATCCTGAATTAAATGTCGACTTTAATGGATTGGTAGGTACATCTGCTGGTGCAACAGAATTGAGTCTTTGGGACAGAATGTGCTTTTTTCTGGGAGAAGATGTTTAAAGAAAAAGAAAGAATGTCTTACATCTTGGATAATTTAGGGAACCAGGAGGTGCTGAAAGAAAAATTTTGTGGAGCGTGTGAGGCAGGAAGGAAAAGGGTGGTGCCAAAAGGAGTATTAGTGAGGGAAGGTCTGAGAAGGAGATAAGGTCCAATGGAGCCTATGGTAGTAACAGATCCAGCTTAGAGCTGGGGAAGGTGAGAAAAGGATCCAGGGGCCCCCAGGGAATGCAAGGACTGAGTTGCAGCTCAGGAATGTCTGAAGCCAGGAAACGGAAGACAGAGCTGTTCCCTCTCCCAGTCTCATTCTACATACTGACTTCCTCTGCTCTCTCTCTCTCTGTCTCATTCTGTCTTCCTTACCTACTCTCTCTTCCTTATTCTCCAAATTCCTTACCATTGGTTCAATCAAACAAAAGACCTGGATTTTATGATGAATTTTACTCCACAAAAAATCTACTTGCAGTATAAATATGGATGTTAAACTATAAATAGTAGGCATTCCAAAATAGTTAACTTTTAAGCTATTTTTATTATAGCTAAGTAATGATACTGGGATTTTAAAAATAAAAAGGTAATGTTTTCTGATTTTGCACAATTCTGTTACCTATGAAAAAGCTTGAGATGGGCTCATTTGAGTCATATTTTTAATTAACTCATTCATTTATACCTAACTACTTCCCAAAATACTCCTGAAGCAACTTGCAACACAGGGCAATATAGATAGATAGAACAGACAGAAACTACTGGGAAAAGGAGAGAGATTAATTAAAACTGGAATCAAAATCAAATATAAATTTGTGTACATGTGTTTGCAGAAAGAACTTACAAAAGTTTTTGAAAACCTAATTTTGCAGAGGGCAATGGGAAACTTTTTTGTTCTTTTCTGATTATAAAGGAAGGTAGAATCATCAAGAATATTAAAGCATTACATAAATTATAGAAAATAAAAAGCTTTACTTTCAGGTCTTGGTAATTCTATTCTCCAGGGATAACCACTGATAATTTGTAGATTATCTTATATGACTTTATTCTCTATCTCTATGTATATATAAACACAGATATACTACATACATATATACATGTATGTCTTATGCAACTTTCTTCGAGTTCTTTAGAACAGATTCCTAGAAGTGGAATTGCTGTGTCAGAGAGTAGGCACTTAAAATTCCTGATTGTCCTCCAGAAATATTGTGGCTATTTACATCACTAAATTGATACAAGAGTAACTATTGTCTCATACCCTAGAAGATGATCAATTACAGTATTTTAAGATTTTTTTTTTTTTTTTTGAGACAGAGTCTCGCTCTGTCCCCCAGGCCGGAGTGCAGTGGCCGGATCTCAGCTCACTGCAAGCTCCGCCCCCCGGGTTTACGCCATTCTCCTGCCTCAGCCTCCCGAGTAGCTGGGACTACAGGCGCCCGCCACCTCGCCCGGCTAGTTTTTTGTATTTTTTAGTAGAGACGGGGTTTCACCGTGTTAGCCAGGATGGTCTCGATCTCCTGACCCCGTGATCCGCCCGTCTCGGCCTCCCAAAGTGCTGGGATTACAGGCTTGAGCCACTGCGCCCGGCCAAGATTTTATTTTCATTTTTATTTCTGTAATGATTAGCAGAGCTGAATAACTTTCCATGGATGTATTGACTATTTGTATTTTTATTTGGTGATTGCCTGTTTGACTTTTGTGTCTTTGCTCTCGCATATGCTGCAAATAACTTGCTCTGTTTGACATTTATCTTAAAATTTGTTAATTGAGCTTTTTTGGTTCAAATTTTTTGCATTTCATTAAATAAAATATTTTTCTTTATGGCTTCTGACATTGATGTCATGCTAAGAAAGCCCTTTTTCACACAAAGATTATGAAATGTGAAAAATATTTTCATCTATTTATCTTTGACGTTTTATAGCTTTGGGTGTTTTTGCATTAAACTATGTAATACACTAGTGCGGAGGCTCATGCCTATAATCCCAGCACTTTGGGAGGCTGATGCAGGAGGATGGCTTGATTCCAGGAGTTTGAGGCTGCAGTGAGCTATGATCATGCCACTGCACTGCAGCCTGGGCAACAGAGTGAGATCCTGTCTCTAAAAAGATAAATAAATAAATAATATATAATACATCTAGAATTTAGTTTGGAGGTAATTTATTTTGTAAGATTATTAGTCATTTAACTCAGTAGCGGTTATTGGATAATCCATAATTTCTCTGTGGATTTTAAAAGACACTTTTTGATATTTTAAATTCCCATATATACATGGGTTTGTTTCTGGACTCCACTCTCCATGGTAATTTGTATCATGTTGTTTTGATTAGTGTAGCTGTGTAGAATATTTGATTTCTGAAAGGGCATGTTCCGCCTCATTACTCTTCATTTAAAATAATTTTTAGCCTGTTTTCAACGTAACCACTTTGATTTGAACCTTATAATCAATTTGTTCATTTAAAACAAATCCCTACTGGGATTTTGACTGGAATTGCCTTAAATGTACAGTTTATTTTTTGAGATAACACCTTAAAACTTTATTTTCTATTGTCATGGTATTGGAATTTATAAATTCACTAAGCCAATTTCTACTCAACCCTGAGGTTTCAGTTTAAACCTTGCTTTTCCCAGGAAACCTTTCTTAATCTACCTCCTCTTTCCCCCCTACCAATAGCACTCTGTTTTTATTTATTTATTTACTGAGATGGAGTTTTGCTACTGTTGCCCAGGCTGGAGTGCAATGGTGCCATCTCAGCTCTCTGCAACCTCCTCCTCCCAGGTTCAAGTGATTCTCGTACCTCTGCCCCTTGAGTAGCTGGGATTGTAGGCGTTATGCCACCATACCTGGCTAATTTTTTATTTTATTTTATTTTTAGTAGAGATGGGGTTTTCATCATGTTGGTCAGGGTGGTCTTGAATTCTGACCTCAGGTGATCCACCCACTTCGGCCTCCTAAAGTGCTGGGATTACAGGTGTGAACCACCGTGCCCAGCCCAAGTTTTATTTTTAATTTTATTTTAAATTCATTTTTTGGGGATGATGCCTTACTCTATTGCCCAGGCTAGAGTGCAGTGGTGTGATCTTGGCTCGTTGTAACCTCGAACTCCTGGGCTAAGCAAGCCTCCTGCCTCAGCCTCACAAGTGGCTGGGACTAAAGGCATGCACCACCATGCCCAGCTAATTTAAAAAAAAAAATTTGTAGCAATGAGGTCTCTCTATGTTGCTCAGGCTGGTCTCAAACTCTTGGGCTCTAGTGATCTTCCCACCTCTGCCTCCAGCTCCCAAAGTGCTGGGATTACAGGTGTGAGCCACCACATCCAACCATTACTCTGTTTTTATCCTCAGCAAACTACTTGTCTCTTACGTTATAAAGGCTTCTCGACTTAGTTATCTTTCACTAGATTCTAAGCTCCTTGAGAGAAAGGACCAATGCTGGTTATCACTGCTTTCACAATAACAAGTGCAGAGCCTGCCTCGTAGTCATTCAATAAATACTGATCTTTCCTTTGCAGTCTGTATTTAGAAACTATGATCATGACCATGACGGGTACATTTCCCAAGAGGACTTTGAAAGTATAGCTGCCAATTTTCCCTTCTTGGATTCCTTCTGTGTGCTGGACAAAGATCAGTAAGTTTTAATTTTGTTTTATTTTACTGCAACTATCGTAAAGCAGAAAATTATTATCAGAGGAGAAAAGGGAAACTTGTAATTTACGTCTTGACAGCTTCAACCCTAGTGCTTTGATGAGCCAGGTTTAATTCGTCACTGATTATTTTCTTGGTGTATATGAACATGACCTGAATGGAATCACAGGGCAGACCGTGTTGTCAGTGTTGAGCACAAGTGCATATTTGTAAATTATCCAAGCACTCCACTTGCTATATTGCCTCTATTGCTTAGCTCTCAACCCCAAAAAATCTCCACCAAAAAAGAGTAGAGGAGAAATATAATTAGATCTAACCTGGGAGAATCTTTGGCATTAGTGGACCTGAAGGCAATCTTAAAACTCTTGAGCATTTAAAAAAAAAATTTTGGCCAGGCATGGTGGCTGACGCCTGTAATGCCAGCACTTTGGGAGGCTGAGGCAGGAAGATCACTTGAGGCCAGGAGTTCAAGACCAGCCTGGCCAACATGACGAAACTCTGTCTCTACTAAAAATACAAAAATTCACTGGGCGTGGTGGCACAGGCCTATAATCCCAGCTACTTGGGTGGCTGAGGAGGGAGAATCGCTTGAGCCTGGGAGGCAGAGGTTGCAGTGAGCTGAGATAGCACCACTGTACCCCAGCCTGAGTGACTGAGCAAGACTTTGTCTCAAAAAAAAAACAAAACTTATTTATAGTCTTCATTAAAGCAGACGATAGCTGCAGATAGCCAAGAAGCATTCGTGCTTTTTCCTTTGATTGATCAAAGGTTGTCTTGATAAACGAAGAAAAAATATATTGCTTTTTAGTGTCAAATGATTCCTAAAAATTAAACTGCTTTAGAGACTAAAATGCAACTCATTAAAAGAAAATAATGATTTGGAAAAAAAACTGCTGAGAAATCCTGGCATTAATAATTTGATTGTTAATTGTACAAGATCAGTTCCTAATTTAAAAATCACCTGTAAGGAAATGCTGGATTTTGTTTTGGTAAATGGGCAAATGAAATTACATTAAAATTCTCGAATATTTTTGCTGGTATGAGATTTTTTAAAAAAATGAAATCTGGGGCCAGGTGTGATACCTCACACCTGTAATGCCAGCATTTTTGGAGGCTGAGGTAGGAGGATCGTTTGAAGTTTCAGACCAGCCTGGGCAACATGGTGGGACCTTGTCTCTAGCCATTTTTTCTTAATTGAATTTAAGAAAATAAAATCTGTAATTCAACACACCAAGAAAAGCCTTGACACATTAACATAACTTAAAATCTTAAATTCATCTTCATTATATACCCAGAACAAAGAATACTTTTAAAATAAATTCTATTAGAAACATTAACTTCCTTCACAAAGTAAAATTTAAATTGCCTGCTAACTACCCACTTCTTGCTTAGTTTGTTACTATTAGTGACATGTAAATAGGACATTGACTTAAAATAACTTCCCAGTCTTCATTTATCTGTTGGTTCTAGAGACAGAATTTAGATTGTCCTAGCAAATATCTGCATCTATCTCTCTCTATATATCATCATTATCTCTACTTACTGATATCTATAGAATTGTTTTCTATGAATGAAGGTTTGAACTATTCATATCTTGCTTACATGACACTAAAGTTTTGAGTGGTTAATACTGGAAAGTCTCAAAAAGATGTTTTCTCTAAGGTACTGTTTTCCAAATGATGTTCCACAGAAGTAGCTATCAATTAGTACTTTTGAAAAAGGAACTAACTAATCACATGTGAGAAACACAGGGTTAAATCTCATTAAATAGGTGTCTTTACTGTGTGACTTCCCAAAGCTTTTAATAGGCTAAAGTGTGTTACGTTGTGAGTCCCTAGGAGGGGAGATGGGCTAATGTACTGTTACACAAATTTACGTAGCAAATGATGTCATAAATTTGTGAGACAATGCATTAATAAATTTATTTATCATATATATAATAAAGATTGTTTTTGGCACCTTCATTATGAAATCAGTGCCCATTCCTTTGAGTGGGCAAAAGACACAAATAGACACTTCTGTAAAGAAGACATACATGTGGACAATAAGCATATGAAAAAAAGCTCAATATCACTGATCATTAGAGAAATGCAAATAAAAACTACAGTGAGATATCATCTCATACCAGTCAGAATGGCTATTATTATTATTTTTGTTTTGTTTTGTTTTGAGACAGAGTCTTGTTCTTTCATCCAAGCTGGAGTGCAGTGGCACAATCTCGGCTCATTGCAACCTCCGCCTCCTGGGTTCAGGTGATTCTCATTCCTCAGCCTCCTGAGTAGCTGGGATTACAGGCATGCACCACCATGCCAGGCAATTTTTTTTTTTTTTTTTTTTAAGTAGAGACGAGGTTCCATCATGTTGGCCAGACTAGTCCATGTTGGTCAGACTGGTCCCGAACTCCTGACCTCAGATGATCCACCTGCCTTGGCCTCCCAAAGTTCTGGGATTCCTGGTGTGAGCCACTGTGCCCAGCCAGGAATGGCTATTATAAAGTCAAAAACTTGGCCGGGCGCAGTGGCCCACGCCTGTAATCCCAGCACTTTGGGAGGCTGAGGCGGGTGGATCACGAGGTCAGGGGATCAAGGCCATCCTGGCTAACATGGTGAAACCCCGTCTCTACTAAAAATACAAAAAATTAGCCGGGCATGGTGACGGGGGCCTGTAGTCCCAGCTACTCGGGAGGCTGAGGCAAGAGAATGGCGTGAACCTGAGAGGTAGAGCTTGCAGTGAGCCAAGATCGCACCACTGCACTCCAGTCTGGACAACAGAGCGAGCCTCCATCTCAAAAGAAATTAAAAAATAAAAAAAGAAAGAAAGTAAAAAAATAACAGATGCTAGTGAGGTTGCAGAGGAAAGGGAACACTTACACACTGTTGGTGGGAGTGTAATTCATTCAACCATTGTGCAAAGCAGTATGGCGATTCCTCAAGTAGCTGAAAACAGAACTACACTTCAACCCAGCAATCCCATTACTGAGTATATACCCAGAGGAATAGAAATCATTCTGTAGTAAAGACACAAGCATGTGAGTGTTCACTGAAGCACTATTCAAATATCAAAGTCATATAATCAACGTAAATACCCATCAATAATAGATTGAATAAAGAAAACGTGGTACATATACACCATGGACTATTACGCGGCCATAAAAAAGAATGAGATTGCCAGGTACAGTGGCTCACGCCTGTAATTCCAACACTTTGGGAGGCCGAGGCAGGTGGATCACCCAAGGTCGAGAGTGAGACCAGTCTGACCAACATGGAGAAACCCCATCTCTACTGAAAATACAAAAATGAGTCAGGCATGGTGGCACATGCTGGAGGCTGAGGCAGGAGAATCCCTTGAACCAGGGAGGCAGAGGTTGTGATGAGCCAAGATCGTGCCATTGCACTCCAGCCTGGGCAACAAGAGCGAATCTCTGTCTCAAAAAAAACACAAAAAAACGAGATCATGTCTTTTGCAGGAACATGGATGGAAGTGGATGCTATTATCCCTAGCAAACTAATGCAGGAACAGAAAACCAAATACCACATGTTCTCCCTCCTAAGCGGGAACTAAATGATGAGAACTCAAGAACACAAAGAAGGGAATAATAGACACTGGTGCCTCCTTGATGGTGGATGGATGGTCAGAGAAGCAGAAAAAATAACTGTTGGGTGCTAGGCTGTGCCATAATTTCCCAGTAGGCTTGAGAATTTAGAATCCTTTTTTTTTTTAACCTCCTACGCAAAATAACTTTAATAATAATACTTATAATGTACAAAAATCAAAGTTATTTTGCACAGGAGGTAAGAAAGGGATCTCAAATTCTCAAGCCTGGGGGAAAATTGTGGCACAGCAAACAGCAACAGGGAAGCCTGGGCAGGGAGTACAGGGAAGAAAGAGATGAAGTTGGACTTAGATCCGTTGATTGAGACAGAGAGTGGATTATCAGGAAGAGAGGTCTAGCAAGTTGTTGAAGATGTGGTGCAAAAATTCAGGACAACAGTCAGGGCTGGGGATGGAGATGAAGTCTTCAGCCCCACTGTAAGCTGGAGTCGCGATCTTGTGAGCAAACTCTGGTGGGAACGCTTAGAGGGAGGTGAGCTTGGGGCCTGAGGAATGAGCCTTCAGGGACTCCCCTCCTACATGCAGGCATTGAAAGGAGTCAGGGGGCCCTGCAGTGAGCTGGAGAAGGGGGAGCTGGAGAGGAAGGAGGAGAAGCAGGGTGGCATGCAATTCCAGGGTGCCTAAGGGGAGAGCGCCGAAAGAAGGAAACATGCCTCCGTGTTACCTCCTGCCAATGAGAAAAGGCCACTGAGGATGTTCTTGGTGACAGATTTGTAGGGTTAGAAACCCAAGTGGCATAAAGAGTACCTGGAGGAAATGATAAAAGAGCCTAATGATTTCTCTTTTTGAAAACCTCGGGAGTAAAAGAAGGAAGAGAGAAAAGACACCTGTTGGAGATGGTGGCAGGACTGAGAAAGGGGATTTTTCAGGTGGGAAAGTCCTGAGCATATTTGTGAACGGGGGAAGAAACGGAAAGAGACTGAGCATAACCTGGAAGGAGGAGAGTCCCAGGGAGGCTGGAGAGTGCTGGATGGGGCAACATTTCCTCTGAGAGAGGAGCCCCAAGAGAGGACAGAGGAGATAGAAAAGAATTCTGAACCGGAAAGGAAAGGTGTGATCACCAGCACATGCTAATGGACAAAAAGCAATATGGAGCTCACCTGTGTCAAGTGGATCCAATTATTATTATTATTATTTTATTTATTTTTTTTTTGAGAAAGAGTCTCGCTCTATTGCCCAGGCTGGAGTGCAGTGGTGTGATCTCAGCTCACTGCAATCTCTGCCTCCGTGCCTCAGTCTCCTGAGTTGCTGGGATTACAGGCACACGTCACCATGCCCACCTAATTTTTGTGTTTTTAGTAGAGACAGGGGTCTCACCATGTTGGTCAGGCTGGCCTTGAACTCCTGACCTCAAGTGATCCACCCACCTTGGCCCCCCAAAGTGCTAGGATTACCATTACCTCCCAAAGTGCCATGAGCCACTGCACCTGGCCAATTGGATCATTTTTGATAAACAAGAAGTCAGGGTATGTGGTGAGTAGGGGTAGGAAGGTGGGAAGAACCAGAGGTTTGTTCTGTGTGGAGTAGATCTGGAAGAATTGCTCCCAGCCAGTCACAGTGAATGGGCTATGAGCCACTAAGATGTGAGTGAAAATATCACCAAGGAGCCCGGACAGGGTCAAGCTGAATGAATTTGAGAATGGTCAGCTCAGTTATTACAGTTTTCTGCCTTTCTCCATCATCCTAATTCTCGCAACCTTACAGCTAGGCAAGGACTAGAAAGATGTCCTTCAGGAAGCTGCTTTTCATAATAAAGACTTTCTGTGTCGCAGTGCACAGGCCACATGTGTGCTTACATGAATATGCTCCTGCACACACACACACATGCAGGGTGCACACATACACAATTTTCTGCTCACTGAAAAAGGCGTTCAACACCTGAAGATGCCTTTTGAGGTTCGCCCTTTCTCTGAGATGTAATAGAGAAGTGAATATTCCTCATCTGCTTTTGGCCACAAAGGTTGGGGAGGTGGGTGATTAAAGTGTGGCAACTACGTGGCAACCTGATATTCAAAGATCCCTCCCTTCTTGGATTCTCTTAACAGGGATGGCCTAATTAGTAAAGATGAAATGATGGCTTACTTCCTGAGAGCGAAATCCCAACTACACTGTAAAATGGGACCAGGATTTATCCATAATTTTCAGGAGATGACCTATCTCAAACCAACCTTCTGCGAACACTGTGCAGGATTTGTAAGTCTGTTTTTCATTGTTTTCTTACATAAGTAGTTATTTGTGCGGCATTCTGAAAGGGTAGGAAAATGGTATGCTAAATAAAGTTCACTGTCTGCTTTGAATCAGAAGTAAAACGTGATGCCTCCCTGAAATTAAAGATTAAACACCAAAGGCAAGGTTTCGTTATTTTCTAGGAATGCAGGGCCAGCAAAAACAGGGAAGGTTGGCTGTTAAGAGAGTGGGTTTGTTTATTAATCCCTGCCAGGGAAAAGCGTCAGCCCAATGAGCCCTGGCATTATCACTAATATTCATAAGTGGTTGCAATTAAGAGGTGCATTTATCTTAGCGAGTTCCTTCCAGTTTTCATTTCATGTGTTATTAGTGACCAGAAATCCATCATGGCATGGTTCAATAATTCACAACTCAAAAAGAAGAAAAAATCTTTTTGGAGAGAAGCTGGTTATAATAATAAATAACATTTACTGAATGCTTGATGGTAACAAAGTACTTCCATAGACATTATGGTAACTAATCCTCATAGCAAGCCCTTGAAGTGGGTATTTTACTTTCACCATCTTGCTTATGAAGATAGAGAGGTTCAAAGAGGATAACCCAGGTTCCTGAGGATTGCACAGCTAATCATTACCGGAGCTTGGACTCCGACACAGGTGTACTGACTGTCAGCCCTGTGCTTCACCTATACCACTGCAACAAATGAAGACTGCACGCTTCCTTCCCCCACTTTTGATAATTCTTTGGGAAGTGAAGTCAGTTTTTGATCCTGGCCTTAACAGAAACTCTTGGGCCCTGAATGTCTTCCAGTTGATATCCAAGTTAAATACAATGGAAAATGCGGTATTCCAGGTGAGGGAGGCCCAGTACCCAGATGAGTATGACAATCACCCCTTTTTCTTTCTTTTCTTTTTTTTAATTTTTATTTTTTGAGATGGAGTCTTGCTCTGTCACCCAGGCTGGAGTGCAGTGGCACAATCTTGGCCCACTGCAAACTCCGCCTCCTGGGTTCACGCTATTCTCCTGCCTCAGCCTCCCGAGTAGCTGGGACTACAGGCGCCCACCACCATACCCAGCTAATTTTTTGTGTTTTTAGTAGAGACGGGGTTTCACCGTGTTAGCCAGGATGGTCTCCATCTCCTGACCTTGTGATCCGCCTGCCTCGGCCTCCCAAAGTGCTGGGATTACAGGAGTGAGCAACCACGCCCGGTGACAGTCACCCCTTTTTCTAGATGCCAGAGCTCAGTCGTGTCAGCTTTATTTGGCAGCCATGTCCTCCTGTTGACTTGTTCACCTATATTGAATTTGTTGCCAATATTATACACTACCAGAAATTACATTTTTCCCATCCCAGGCTCAAAGAACTGGCTTTGGGGGGCCAAATGCAGGAGTCTGTGTTCAAGCACACACTCCTCTGAGAATGGGTAAATAAGAGGCAGCCATTACCTCAAAGATGGTCCCAGGTGGTCATAGCAGCTGATGTGACACAGGGCAAAGCCCGTCTAACTAGCTCTCTTTATTCACTGCAGAGAAGGTGAAGTTCTTCTTTAGTATCTCCACTGGGATTGCATGACCAGACCATTTTATCATAAAACAAATGGTTGGCCAGGCGCATTGGCTCACGCATGTAATCCCAGCACTTTGAAAGGCCAAGGCAGAGGATCACCTGAGGTCTGGAGTTTGAGACCAACCTGGACAACATGAGGAAAACCCACCTCTACCAGAAATACAAAAATTAGCAGGGCATGGTGGCAGGTGCCTGTAATCCTAGCTACTCAGGAGGCTGAGGCAGGAGAATCACTTGAACCTGGGAGGCGGAGGTTGCAGTGAGCCAAGATCGTGCTACTGCACTCCAGCCTAGGCGACAGAGCAAGACTCAGTCTCAAAACAAAACAAAACAAAATGATCTCCTTTTTCATGTTTCTCTAGTTTCTCTATTCTGATGGAAATCTTTGGAAGTACTTAGACCTGAAAGTTCTGATGTGGGATGGGGCCGTGTGTAACACACTCCTACACAGTGGGACCCAGTGAACAAAAGATCAGGCTGCTGGGCCATGGCATGGCTCAGCCAAAAGTCAGGATGATGCATCTGTCTTTTGGTGGGCTGTGAGAGTGAGAAGGCCCTTACCAAATCTCAAGGTCCCGGGTGCTTTGGCATGGACCTGTAGTCCCAGGTGCTCGGGAGGTTGAGGCAGGGGGATAGCTTGAGCCCAAGAGTTTGACTCCAGCCTGGGCAATATAAAGAGACCCCCACTGCTGCCATCTCTAAATATAATAATAATAATAAAAACTCGGAAAGGCGTGGTGGCTCACGCCTATAAGCCCAGCACTTTGGGAGGCTGAGGCGGGTAGATCATGAGATCAGAAGATGGAGACCATCCTGGCTAACATAGTGAAACTCCATCTCTACTAAAAATATAAAAAATTAGGCAGGTGTGGTGGCGGGTGCTTGTAGTCCCAGCTACTCAGGAGACTGAGGCAGGAGAATGGCGTGAACCCGGGAGGTGGAGCTTGCAGTGAGCCGAGATCGCACCACTGTACTTCAGCCTGGGCAACAGAGCAAGACTCCATCTCAAAAAACAAACAAACAAACTCAAGGTCTTATCTCTGCTCTCGAGTCCTTCTGTCCTGTTTCTCCCTTTTACAGAGGCCCTGGTTCTGTGGGAGCAGCAAGGTAGACTTTCTTGGAAGTTCCACACCTCTCCCCCTGACTCATTGGAGCAGAGATGCTGGTGCTGTATTCTTGATGCAGCTGTGATGAAGTAGAAAGCTCTGGACCTGGAGTCTGGAACCCTGGGTTAAATTTCTGTTTTGCCTTTGCTAACTCTATGTCCTTGACCAAGTCATTCACCATCTTTGGGTCTATTTCTATCTGTAAATACTTACCCACCATGTTGTTGCATGATAAAATACTATTAGACACGTTGCACGTCACATGGCTTGGAGTACACATTTTTTATGTATTCCTTGATACTTTGAGAGTTTAATTGAAATTAACTCATTTAAAATTTTTACAGCTGTTTTTGTTTTTAAAATATATTTAATTTTATTGATACGATTTGATTTGATCTTCACTGACACTCATGTTAGAAAGCCCATTGGTTTTCAAAGGAATTTATAACTATAGCTCTATAGATGTGTCATTGAAAGGAATTGTGGGAGAATGGTTCCAGTGCCGGAACCATCTGCTTTTAAAATAAATTCCATTTTAAGGTTAAGGAAGACAAACAGACTTGCTCTGCAGAAGATTTATTTTAGAATTGGAATCCCAGAACTGAAAGAGTGTTAGTAATTCCCTTATTTTGTAGATGAAGAAACTGAGGTCTGGAGAAGTTAAGTGACTTCCCCCAAGGTCTCACAGATCATTAGCAGCAAAACCATGAGTCACACCCAGGTCTCCTGACTCTCTGTCCAGTGCTCCTTACACCACAATTACTCCAAATATGACAGCAGCCGGTGGTCTCAAATCCAAGGACTGTGGGAAATACTCCCGCATACCCATCCACATGAGTTCATCCTCTCCTGTTCTTGGCAGGCACACTGGCCCAGTGCCTCTTCCTAGCTACTGTTTGTTCCTGGCTATTAAGTAAGCATGAGCAAACCTACCTCCTCACCCCCACCTCCAGCACTCTTGCTTGACTGTATGTTTTTCAGCAGTTCCTGCAGCAATGCAATAATGTAACATATCTGGATATTAGGATGTCTCTTCGTAAATCTTATCCTTTCTTGTCCCACCTCAGTGCCTTTGCTCACACACAGAGTATGCAGGAGCAATGGCTTCCTGTCTTTCCCTCAAGTGACACATTCTTCTTTCCCTTACTAGCTATGAGACCTTGCCAACGGACTTTACCTCTCTGCAGGTCAGTCTCCTTGTCTGTAAAAATGAGAAAAATATTATTACCTATATCATAAGGACATCATGAGCAATTAAACAAGCTAATATGGATAAAGACCCTAAAACTGTGCCTCTCACATAGCAAGAGTTCAAGAAATGTTAGCTATCATCATTATGATTGCTATTATCATTACCAAGGGCTCTGGAGAAAGAATTTCCAGGTTGTGGGAGATTGGAAATTATCTAACTTCCTGGATCATCACATTCACCTTTTACAAAAGAGAAGCAAACTAGATTATCGTAAAGATCAAGCTGTGATGATCGTGGCCACCACTGCCCTTTTCTGGATCATGCCCCTCTGTCTTCCAGCCATCCTTGCTTCTACTTAGTTGTCAAATAATCCTTCCTGTCCCTAAGACAAAATATTGCTGTGTCCTAGGAGATATTTGCATTTTATTTATTTATTATTATTTTTTTCTTTGAGATAGAATCTCTCTCTGTCGCCAGGCTGGAGTGCAGTGGATATTGGCTCACTGCCACCTCTACCTCCCGGGTTCAAGCGATTCTCCTGCCTCAGTCTCCTGAGTAGCTGGGACTACAGGCATGCACCACCATGCCCAGCTAATTTTTGTATTTTTAGTAGAGATGGGGTTTCACCATGTTGGTGAGGATGGTCTTGATCTCTTGACCTCATGATCCACCTGCCTCGGCCTCCCAAAGTGCTGGGATTACAGGCATAAGCCACCACACCTGGTCGACATTTGCATTTTAATACGTATTCTGAAGGACCAAATAGCTGTTAAGGCTCAAAGGAATTTTAGTTTTCTACTTGCGGAAGTTCCTTGTCAAGAAGTAAGGATTTTTCCTGTACTCTTGAGTCACTTCACATTGGCTGTGACTTACTCTTCTGCAAGAGTGGGCCATGCTGCCCACACGTGGGGGCATTGTTCGCTTATAATACACTGTGAACATTGTGAATGGCACCCCCATCAGTCCCAGTGGGCCCTGCTTTTTTCAACATTATTTTATTAAGTAGATAAGAGCCACCTAACCCAAACATGTAAAGGTTAGCAATAGTTCTTCTCCAACTTGAGCTAAGCCCATTTAATTACGCATACTGTACACCTCTGGTGAATCTGTCACCCCGTGCAAGATCTGTGGGGAGGCACAGAAGGGCATGGCAAGGCCCTCTTCTTTATGGTGTTTAGGAGTCTGTCTAGAGAGCGAAGACACCACCAGCAGAATGTTGCCCCTGAACCCCCCGGGCAAATGCTCCCTTGTGGAACTGTGGGCCCTCCACATCTCGCCTCAGGGATTTGTCACTTCCTACTCCTTAACCACAAGGAAGTCACAGACTCCTTGGTTGGTAGAATCTGAGCTTTTTCGACATCTCCTACAGCCCTGGCACAGGCCAAACATAGAGCAAATGCGGAGAATGAAGACATGAATAACTAAGATCATTTCCTCTTCTGTATTTTTCCACGGGACAAATACTACTCAGAAAATAACCTAGGAAAATCCAAATGCTTTCATGTGAGGCGCGCTTCTTCCATTGCTTCATTTCCTGTAGTGGGTACCAAGAGCAGCTAGTGTCATTAAAAAGAGGGAGCCAGGGGCTCCCAAAGACCAGTGGCCATCTCCTCTGTACGTTTTGCCGAGAGCGCATCAGGCCAAAGTCTGGTGCATCAAACTTTAGTAGTTTCCCATCCCGGCTCCCAGTTGGCTCCAAGAAAGAAAAGGGAAATGAAACTCATGTTATCACCATAGCTGGAAGGGGCCCAGAGAGGGTTCTTCTATCTGGCAGGAAGGGTGTTAAGAGTGGCTACATCCTGTTTGTGCCTGGCTAGTCATGAAGCTTCCCAGGACTTCCCTCTCAGTGGCCTTGTTTTCCTTCCAGATCTATCCTCAGATTCCCTGACATTCCTTTGTCTTTTGTTACAGCTCTGGGGCATAATCAAGCAAGGATACAAATGCAAAGGTAAATCAATGTTATTTTGTTAAAATTTTTAAAATGTGACATTTTGGTTAAGAATCAAATTTGGTTAAACTACAAAAGCTCTTGACATTATTCAGAATTTCAGTCTTTTGGGTCAACGGCAACTGAGAATGATTGCCTCTGAGGAGGAGTTTCTAGAGTTTTGGAGAGCTAAAATTGGAATTTTATAGCTTGTTAGAAACCACTCTTATCAACACACATAAATCTAGTTCTTTTGAATCAGAGGCATCCAGTTAAGGTGGGAATTCTGAGTGGGACAAGCCTAGCTAAAATACTGTATATAAGAAATTTTTCCTTCAAAGAAAAACACTACTTACTATTTCTATAATCCATAGGCACTTCTTCCCACTCACACTTAGCTATTCTTTTCTCTACTAAATCACATAGATGGTAACAGAAAACAAGGAGAAAACTTAAAATGTATTTTTGTCCTTTTCAGTGAATGCATTCCTCTATATTTCCCATTTAATTAAGTTTATAAACAATTGAATAAAATATATTTGACAAATGCTATATGCATGTATATTAAGCATTTAGGAATGTGTTGCTACTTGTACATATATGATCAAGTACACATTATTGTTATTTAAGAAGTTGCTGGACACTATGCGGACAGTTTATATGGTTCTTTTAAGAATCTTACAATGCTTTTGAAAAATATAATAAAACTTCAAAAAGAAACATCTTAATCACAGAATACCTTCACATGAATGTTGTTCCCCTAGCATGCCTTTTTTCTCCAGTTATTTTCCAGTATTTGCTCCTCATTTTGCATGAACAAAAAACTTCCCAAATCTCAATGGAAGCCACTGTTTAATGCTCAGAAGTACCTTCCCATTAGTGCTTCTCTATCACTTGCCTTGGTCTGACTTAGATTTTTACTTTCAAGCAGCAAAGATACTGCAAGAACTTATTGCCCAGCAGTGAGTCATTCGTTTTATTCTGGTTTCTATCCTCATACCCTAAAATACACACACACACACACACACACGCAATTTTATAAAGATGAAAATATATTATACCTTTGGATTATCTCTTGTATTTTCTTACTGGCATATAAAGTGAAGAAAAAACTAATTAAAATAAATTGAACACGTCATTAAGACTTTTTGGAAACAAGATCACTTAGGGGAAAATGGGTATTGGAAATAGTTAGAAAGGTCCTCTTTGACGGTAGGAGAGAAATGATCTCTATTCAGTGATTCTCTGTGAAGTGTAGGACCCTCACCATAGGAAATAATTGGGACCCACCATCTGAAGTGGCCACATTTTTCTACCCCAAGTAGTAATTAACATTCTATTACCTTATCTAAAACATCCTAATGGGCAATTTCACAGACTCTACTGCATACCGTTTCAAAGCATAAGCAAATACAGAACATATTTACTGAGCATCTGCCCATCTTGTATTCTGTTTCTATACAAAGGAAGGAAGCAGAAGATGTAATCACTGGCCCTGAAAGGTTTTGGAAAATGAAGAAGAGTAAAAAAGTCCAGACAAGTGCTGAATGGAGGAACTCCTCACAATAAATGATCAGAGGCAGCATTTGGCCTGGGAGAGGCTAGAAGCTGAGGCTTCTTGCCCTCATCCTGCCTTAGGCTCTCTTTGTGGGGATTCCATCTAAGCCTGGGAAAGACTCTCAACCCCATTTGATTTGCATTTAGTTTTGGGCAAAGGCAACTGACCTCTCAGGCTGGACTCTATTTGCTTCCTAGGCACAATTGCTCATTAGGTCCTCAATTGCATAGAGAATCAAGCTGAGCAAATGTAAGAGAACTTTCGGAACCTCAGGAAGGCAAGTGTGGACCAATGGCCCCTTTCCAGATGCTAGACACACCCCATGGGCCTGAGCTCAACTCTGAAATTCAACACAGAAACTGGGGTTGGGGAGGGGAGGGCTGAAAAATCAAGTGCCACCCTGGAAACTCAATCAATATCAGACACACTAATCATCTGCGACACCCTTGGAATTTTTCAGACTGTGGAGCCAATTGTCACAAACAGTGCAAAGACCTCCTGGTTCTGGCCTGCAGGAGATTTGCCCGGGCGCCCTCCTTGAGCAGTGGTCATGGGTCACTGCCTGGAAGCCCCTCGCTGCCCCCAGGTAATGCCCTCTGCCTTCTTTGCTGCCATGGTCTCTCTCTGCTTGCCTCCTCACACTTGGACCTCATTTAGGTTCTGGGTCTAAACCCAGTCAGTCTCTCTAAATGCTAAGGCCTTCTTTAGGGTGAGCAGCAGTGGCTAAACCCTTGAATCATCCTTGCTTCTCTCTGCTTTCCAGTCTCAGGAACATGTAACTTGCCTACAGCTAATTGAGTTCTGTCCCTCGTCGGTTCCTCTAGGACCTTGCATGCCAGACTTGTGCTGTTTGCACTATCATTGATGCTTTGCTATCAAGCAGTCAGATGTCAAATAATCACCATCCTCTTTCACTTCCAGCACAGGATGAGGTGTTTGAGTTCCCTGGAGTCACTGCTGGACACAGGGATTTAGACAGCAGAGCCATCACACTGGTTACAGGCTCTTCTCGCAAGATCTCCGTGAGGCTACAGAGGGCCACCACCAGCCAGGCCACCCAGACTGAACCTGTCTGGTCAGAGGCTGGCTGGGGGGACTCAGGGTCCCACACCTTCCCTAAAATGAAATCCAAGTTCCATGACAAAGCAGCAAAGGACAAAGGCTTTGCCAAATGGGAAAATGAGAAGCCCAGGGTGCATGCTGGTGTGGATGTTGTAGACCGGGGCACGGAGTTCGAACTTGACCAGGATGAAGGAGAAGAGACCAGACAGGATGGTGAGGTAAGTGCTAGGTCAACCCACAAAGAAAACCAGAAGAAGGAGGCTGAAAGTGCTGAGATGAGCATGACAGAGGGTCTGGGGGGCAGCCTGGTAGTTCTGAAAGCAGAATGGTTGGGAATGAAGACATGTATCACTTTTAGTCTTGCCACTGGCTAGCTATGTGCCCCTGGACATATGTTTCTTCTTTCTGGATCTCAGTTTCATGATGTAAAAAATTGAACCAGATCAAGTTCTGAAACCTAGTGAAGGCTGTCATGTGTGCATACTGAAATGATGCCCCAGAAGCCCCTGACTATATATCCAAGATACCAGTACACAATACAGATCAGCTTGGTTTTCCAAGCTAGAACCAGGGCCAGAGTCAAGAAAGGCAGTGGAAGCAAAAGCCTTTTAGATAAAGGAGAATTGGAAACTTCTGACTCTACTCAAAAGAAGCTTTTGACAGCATCATGGAAAAGGGGGTGGTAAGAATCAGAGATACACGGCCCTTGAGGATCTCTAAACCAGGCTCTGCCTCTGCGTGAGCAAAATCATGCAAAGCAAAGTAGGATGCAGATGGAATTTGTTAGAGTATGCTGACATAGAAATTGATTCAAGATGGAGTTAGATAAATTTATTAGTTAACAGTCTATAGTGTATTAAGAGAAAGGATTTGAGAAAATTGGCATCATATTCCTAACGTTTAAAGCAATGTCATGGAGGACAGCCATTGCCGCCCTGTCGAATCGTTCTCATAAACAGAATATTGGGTTAGGCAGAGATCCTACTGGATCAAGCCAGTGCTCTTTAGTCTTATGGGTGGTCCTCCACATTCCACTCTTCAGGAGACCTAAACACACCTCTCCATACATCTCTCCATGATGAGAAAAACTCCAATGACCTTTAACCAGAAATCCCCCTAGTTCCTTCCTGATTGAAGGCAGTGCATAAGGAGGCCACCCATTATCTCTGGTCATACAAGGTTTATTGTAAGTTTCTGCTAAAACACTTTTTTTGTTTCTTATAACATCCACTTTTAAAAACAGCTTTGAGATGTAATTCACATGCCATGAAACTGACCCGTTTAAAAGTATACAATTTAGTATACTTTCAGTATGCTTTTAGCATACTCACAAAGTTGTGCAACCATCACTACAATCTAATTTTAGAACATTTTCATTATTCCAAAAAGAAATCCTACACCCATGAGTAGTCACTCTCCCCCACCTCACCCCAGCCCTAGGCAGCCAACTAATTTATTTTCTGTCTCTATAGATTTGCAACACCCACTTTATTTTTAACATTTCCCCCACTGATCATCTTGGCAACTGTATCAGTCCTATCCCCCCACTTCTTTTACTGGCCTAGCACAGTTCAAGCTGGGAATATAAACGGGAATAAGAGAAAGATCATGATTTGGTGCCAACAGCTCTTAACCTGACGTCTATTTAATGACTTCAGGGGGTTCATGACAGCACTTTATACTTTATATAAAATTATACATGAACATATGCTCACTTCTGGGAAGAGGAGTCCATGCATTAAACAGATTCTCATGCGGGTATGTGATCCAAAAAAGCAAAGAATCATTGTGCAAGATTTTCTGGATTCCCTGTCTAGTCACCCCGTACACCAACTCAGCCTGCAGAGGCTATTTCCATGGGTGCTGTAGCTGCCCCTGGAATCTCAGAAAAAGAACTTCTCCAGGTTGATGGCAGGATGCCTACCAGAGTGCTCAGGATGGCACCCACCTCATGGGCATCTCTGAATTCAGAGGAGAACCTGCTTTTGTTAAACAAATAGTGAAACTGGCCATGAGCTCACTACTATTGGCCTCTCACAGTTCAAGTTACTTAAACTGTGCTTCTGAGTTAGAAGATGTTCACAGCCTGTTGGGTGTAAGACAATCACATAGGTAAGATTTCCTGATCATTAATCTCTATAAGGAAATATAAACAAGTATCTGGGCTTTTAAAAAAATTTAAATTTGTTTTCTGGAAATTGAACTTTTATATTCAAATGCTCTCTTATCCTTTCTGTGTTCTTATCTCTCTTTTTTTTTTGACAGAGTCTCACTCTTTCACCCAGGCTAGAGTGCAGTGGCGCAATCTCGCCCCACTAGTTTTTGTTTTTTCAGTAGAGACAGGGTTTCACCACATTGGCCAGGCTGGTCTTGAACTCCTGACCTCAGGTATTCTACCTGCCTCATCCTCCCAAAGTGCTGGGATTACAGATGTGAGCCATTGCACCCGGCCATGTTTTTCTCTCTTAAAGCACAGGGATGATTCACTGACCCCAAGTATTTAATTTCATCTGTGCTAATTAATGAAGGAAGTATGCTGTTGCATGAAATGCATATGTATGGTATATAGTCTCAGTCCCATAGAAATCAGTAACAAATGAGATGTTTGCCCTGTTTAGGGAATAAGCAAGAAGGAAAAAAAAAAAATGACAAAATTATACCCAGGGGTTGAATATGTAGCCAAAGGAGTTTTTAAATTTAAGATTTTTTTTTTTTTCTGCCAGGCGAGACCAATAAATGGCATTAGGAGCACTGACCTACACATTTATTATTTAGTATCAGATGATGTTTGTGAGTCCTGTAGTTAAAAACTGTAGAACGCAGAAAAGGTACTTGTGTTTGTAATCCGTGTATTTCCTCCAACAGAGTTCTAGGATTTATACTCATTTTAAAATATAAGGGTATGAACATTTTCTGTGGCAGTGTACCTCATCTCACCAATGACCACAGAGCCCCTGCATGTCAGAACAGGTCAAGATTACTCTCTTGGCAGTAAGAATACATGCATTTCCTTTAAACTTCTTTTATTTTCCTTTATCTTCTACTAAATTAAATTTAGTCAACAAATATTTATCATAAAAGCGTTGGGAAATGCTGACTAAATAAAATGGAATATGTTTGTGAATATATGTCATATACATATATAGTCATACATATGTACATATACATATGTAGATTGATAGGTTTTCTCAGTGCCCTTCTGCACAATTTACACTGTGGATTTCTAAAAGGGAAACCTTTTAACAAGAATCATTTTGAGGAACTAATGATTTGTGGTATACCCTTTAAGCCTTTAAGGTCAACATCCTAGTTGGACTCCATATAGGAGTCTTCAAGAGTTCATGTGCTGAGTGAACTACGTGATCTCTCTCTCGCTCTCTCTTTTTTTTTTTTTTCTGAGACAAGCTCTCACTGTCCCTCAGGTAGGACTGCAGTGGTGCAGTCATAGCTCACCACAGCCTCGAACTCCTGGGCTCAAGCGATCCTCCCATCTCAGCCTCCTAAGTAGCTGGGCCAGCAGGCATATGCCACCACACCCAGCTGGTTTTTATTTATTTTTTGTAGAGACGGGGTCTTGCTATATTTACCAGGCTGGTCTTGAACTCCTGGTCTCAAGTGATCCTCCCACCTTAGCCTCCCAAAGTGCTGGGATTATAGGTGTGAGCCACTGCACCCGGCTACCTATGTGATCTCCTAATTTCCACTAAATCCTGAGACTATGAGGTACTGATCATTTCAGATATTCCCTCAAATTCATCTGAAAAACTGCTTTCTAGGAACATTCTTACTTTGTTACATGAGATCCAGCCATGCAATAGGTTCCAATTTGTGTTTCAGGATGGCTGACTTCAGGCTGCGGAAACTGAAGGCAATAATGTGGGCTTTCGGAAGGGCAAGATGAGACACTCTGAAGAAAGCTGTGACTCTCAGGAAGTTATCTGGAAAGATACCTGGATGTTCACTGCCTTGGGACACTGTGGGATCTCCATGTTTGGACTATGGGACAGAGAATTGACCCTAACTATGAACTATTTATTTCCTGCTCCCCTACCCCTAGTTAAGTGCCACAAAGACTGTGTTATGTAGTCAGTACTTTTTTCATGTATCTTTCTCTAGAGCCATTTATATACGGGTGAAACGAAAGCTTTTTTGCATGTACTTGATACTCATTCTGTAAACTCAGACTTCGCTTTTTTTGTAAGAATATCCTTTCAATACTTTTATAAACTTTTGTGTGTGCTGTGGCGGGGAACAGTTAACAAGGAGATGATTTAGAGGATTTTTTTTTTTTTGGTCTGCCTTTTGGATGGGACCAGGACTTAACATTTTCCTGAGGACAAGGAAGCTCTTCAGACACTGGAATGCAATGATTCTTCTAATGATGGTCAACTGCAAGAGAAGCTATTTACATTGTTCCTACCATACAGTTGCTATGATATGTAACAAGTCACACATGTATATATCACACAAGTCTTACCAATTCTGCATCACTAGGAAGCTATGGCATGGTCGTGAAAACTCTCCTAATACTTACAATAGCCATGGAAGAAAATTATGCTTGTCCCTTCTGACTGGGTTAAGCCATCTTTCTTAAGATTCCTGAAGTAGAAATAGCAATTAAGAAATAAATTCAAGTTTTGAAGGTTAACATTTAGCAGAAAAACAAACCATTGAATCAGCTACTAGGTGATATGCAAAACAACCATCAATTTTTTAAAACTCAAGAATTTCATGAAAAAACAAACAAACAAAAAAAACTTTCGGTTGTAAAAGAAAACCCTTGTTCTCTTCCTAAGAAACGGCCTTCCACAATTAAAGAATATTCATAGAAAGAAAATAATCACAAACCATATTTGATTAACATTTCATTTAAGCTTTTAAAATATCAATCTTTTAAGTAGCTCCCATTTACCCAAAATAACTAGTTATGGTTCTATTTCTTCCATGATTAGAGGAGAGAGAGCTTGATTCAAGATACTGAAAAATAGAGATGGGACTGAGCCTGTGAATGACAGGAATAATCTGTTACCAGGTGACTAGTCGGAAACTACCCCACAGAGGTGCACTGGTCTGCATTTGGGGGCTAAAGTGTATATATTCCATTTAAAATGGAATTTGTTTGTATTTGGGGCAGTCTACAGTAAAGCCTTTCTCCTTTCTTTTCTCCACTGAGGACAGTTCTGCTCAGCAAAATTGTTGAGTACCTGTTCCAGCCAGGTCCCATGCTATATGCACAAAGTTAAGAAAAACTTGGTCTTGGCCCTTGAGAGCTGACAGCCCATGGGCATTAAGGCAAAGTGGTTCCAGTGATTTAAAATATGGTTCCAAATATGCTAAAACCAACTTGTGCCAACCAGATTTACAGATTGGAAATACTGCAGATGAAGTGAAGTTATCAGTTGAGGGAGCTGTGATTAAGCTGGATAATAAGAGAACACACCACCTGTAAGCACTTAGAAGGCAGTCATCCCTAGATGTTGGTTTCATGTATATTACACTATCTACTACTACCCATAAATGCAATAATATGCATGTTAACAACATTAAAAACAGAAAACAGCAATCTAAGTACAGGAAAGCTTTTTTGTGTGTTTAAAAAAATGGAAGAAAATTCAGGAAGAAACGTGTTAATAAACATTGTACTGTTCTTTTGCTTCTCAAAGGAATTATTCACTTGCCACTTTGGTTATTTTTGAGTTTTCATACATAGGAAGTTTTATATTGTCAGCCTTCCTATGACAAAGATATTAAATGTAACGAGTAAAAAATAAAAAAGAATAACTATGTATATACATATATAAATTACATATGTGCCTGTATATTGTGTGTGTATATACACAGTAAGTCCTCATCTGTCCATAGATTCTTGGAAACTGCCACTTTAACAACTTGAAGTTGGTCTTGAAACAACTATAACAAGACCAACTTTTTTTCTCATCAACGTTGTAATGAAAGGAAATTGAATGAAATCACCTTGTGGAGGACCAGTTTGAACACTTCATTTGACTTAAAGTTGCTGTTGCCAAGAACCTACAGACCATGTTAAGTGAGGACTTACTGTATACACGCACACGCGCACACTCACACACACACACCCCTACCTATTAATACTTTGCTGAAGAATAATTTAAGTCTATGACAAAACTGCCTTATAATTTTGATTATATCATTTACTGACAACCAATGACTCTGATGTTTCCAATCTATCAATTTCCCATAATCAGCAAAATAAACAAAATAGGCAAATCCATGATGGGGCAAAAAGAACAATCACAATTGACTCCTCCAGACCTTAATTTTGTAGGTTTGATGATCACTGTCACCCAGAAAATTGAAAGAAAAAACAAAAGCAAACTCTTAACAATGAAAATGAGGTATGAGGGCAGGATTTATTAAATGTTTTAATTGCATCTTCATTGGAGCATCTACGAATTGACTGAGGCTTTCTCAGATCTACCTAAACCAGAGAAGCCATGATTGGTTATTTGAACCCTTATGTTGAGTGGATATCCTCTGAAGCAATAACGTCCCCAGATTTTCATGGTAAGTCTGTACAATGGACAGAGGAGTTTGCAATTTAAAAATGAAGAAGGCAGGACTTCTACAGAAGAGCATGTCAAACTGTTATTGATGGTAGGAAGCTTAATTATTCCTAAGATAAATATCTTAATTTTGCCAAAATATATAAAGCTCTAGAATGACTGAGGAAATCAATTCAGTGAAACTGCACCACAAAAGTGTACCTTTAGCACGCAATTCCCAACCAGATTGAAATCTCATCTTGGCTGCTTATAGTCATGGAATCCTGGGCAAGTCAGGTACATCTATTTGAGCCTCAATTTCTTCATTTGAAAAAGACAGATTTCACCACCCTCTTCAACTACCTCATAGAGTTTTGGTAAAGATCAGGTCAGATAATATATGTAAAAGTATTTGTAAAGACCTTATGTTGTTATTATTTTGCAATTAAGCAGGATTCTTCTCTAAAATTGTTTTAAGAGCCCAGATTTTCTGTATATTATATGGCTGTGTATTTGGAGGCTCTAAACTCAATATTTAACTAAATTTTCTGTTTAAAAAAAAGATTTAAGGTGGCTCACGCCTATAATCCCAGCACTTTAGGAGGCCGAGGTGGGTGGATCATAAGGTCAGGAGATCAAAACCATCCTGGTTAACATGGTGAAACCCCGTCTCTACTAAAAATACTAAAAAAAAAAAAAAAAAAAAATTAGCCGAACGTGGTGTTGCGCACCTGTAGTCCCAGCTATTTGAGAGACTGAGGCAGGAGAATGGCATGAACCTGGGAGGCAGAGCTTGCCGTGAGCTGAGCAGAGATGGTGCCACTGCACTCCAGTCTGGGCGAAAGAGCAAGACTCTGTCTAAAAAAAAAAAAAAAGATTTAAACAGAAGTATTAACGAAAATAGTCAAAAGAGATTTTCTTATTTCTGGCACTATGTGTGTGTAGGATTAGTTCTGGTTTGATTGCAATACTGACTAGTCTTGTCCTCTTTGAAAACAGACCAGCAGGATTAAGAAACCAAATGGGTAAAATGTAAATGAAGTTAGAGAAAAATCCATATATTGGGTATATGTAAATGGGATACAACACAAATATATTTAAAAGGCTGGCTCTTAAAAGAGTTTATTAGTTTACTACAGGGAGACAGGAGGAAAACAAACACTACTTTTTAAAATAAAAAGCATTTACTTGATAACTGGAATGTATTTTACAGCTATTGAAGGTGGGTAAGTATAGGAAACTACTTGGCATTTTAAGCCTTCATCAGGAAATGGCTTCCTCCTGGCTGCATCCAAAACGTGCTGGCCTAAGTCTAGAGAGTACTCAGACCTCAAACAAAAATGATTATCTTGTGTTTTAAAAATGCTACTAGCATATCATGTTGGAAATCATGCCCATTCAGAATCTAAGTGACATGCAGTTTATCCACAGGAGCATAAAGGAAGAATTACTTGGAGCATTCTACAAGGCAACTGGCCTGAACACCTCAAAAATAAAATATCATGAATAGATAAAGGAGGGCAAGGGCAATTTTGGGTCAAAAAAGATTGAATGAAACACAACAGTGAAATGCGATGTTATAAACCTTGATTGGATTCTGGGTCAAATACTGAAGAAAGCAGTGGCTCACGCCTATAGTCCCAGTGCTTTGGAAGGCTGAGGCAGGAAGACTGCTTAAACACAGGAGTTTGAGGCTGCAACGAGCTATGACTGTGCCACTGCACTCCAGCCTGGGCAACAGAGCGAGACACTGTCTGGATTAAAAAAAATAATAAAAGAAAAAAGTAAAGCAGGCATTTGCGGGGGCAACTGGAAAGATTTAAATATGGAGTATAGGCCGAGTGCAGTGCCTCATGCCTGTAATCTCAGCACTTTGGGAGGCTGAGGTAGGCAGATCACTTGAGGTCAGGAGTTCGAGACCAGCCTGGCCAACATGATGAAACCCCTAAAAAAATGCAAAAAATACAAAAATTAGCCAGGCGTGGTAGCGCACGACTGTAATCCCAACTACTTGGGAGGCTGAGGCAGGAGAATAGCTTTGAACCAGGGAGGTGGAGGCTGCAGTGAGCCAAGATCACATCACTGCACTCCAGCCTGGGTGACAGAGTGAGACTCTGTCTCAAAATAAATACATAAATAAATAAACAAATAAGGAGTATATATTAATTGAACTATTGTATGAATGTTAACTCACTTCAGTATGGTAACAATTTTATGGTTATGTAGGAGAATCTCTCTTTTTAGGAGAAGTAGTTAGGGATAGAGTATCAATATTTGCAACTTTCAAAGGGTCAAAATTTTTTAAAAGTTTCCATTTGTGCAGAAAGATAAAAAGAAATGTGGGAAAATACCAAAATGTTGACTCTAGGTAAAGGGTACATAGAAGTTCATTGTACTATTTTTTAAACTTTTATAAAGGTTTGTGATTTTTTAAAAAGTTGGAGGAAAATAAATCATTATTCCTTCTCTTACCGGAAATCATTTTAAAAAGCATCAATGAGAATAAAAACAAAAAACAGTTTCAATTTGCAGAAAAAGCTGGTGAGAACTGAAATCCTGGCCCAACAAAGGAAAGATGGTCAAGAGCATCAGAGACTTGCAGGACGGAGGGACTTGCAGGAAGGAGGACAAGGACTGACATCGCTCTGGGAGAGAAGGATTCAGTAGCTGCAAGTATTTAAAACGTACACACAAGGCCGGGTGCGGTGGCTCACCTATGTAATTGCAGCACTTTGGGAGGCCGAGGTGGATCACTTGAGGCCAGGAGTTCAAGACCAGCCTGGTTAACATGGTGAAACTAAAAATACAAAAATTAGCTAGGCATGGCAGTGCGCACCTGAAATCCCAGCTACTCAGGAGGCTGAGGCAGGAGAATCGCTTGAACCCGGGAGGCGGAGGTCGCGAGTAAGCAAAGATCATGCCACTGCACTCCAGCCTGGAGTGAGATTCCGCCTCAACAGACACAGACACACACACACACACACACACACCCCCCCACACCAGGCGGCAGCAAATATACCGCTCAAAGAGAAGGGGCACACACTGAAGTGCAAATCCTCAATCCTTGTTTACAACAGAAGAAACAAGGACATGTTAGCCGGTGGCAGGAGCTTCCCGGGCCTGTTTGGTTCGGAGAAGCGGGAGAGCCAGGGCACACTGACAAGCAGTATTTGCTGGAAGCAATCTGCCTCTGTGACAGCAGAATGCCAGAGGATCTTTATGATGAAAAAACCAGAAAATCCCATAGTTGCCAGTGCCCAGCAAGATGTTAAGACTAACTGAACTCACACTCAAAACCTAGGATCGTAAGAGAAATTTGACGGGGCCTGAACACTACCCTGATTCCTTCCCTAGAGGAACTTCCCACAGATTTTGAATAAAAGCTCAAAATTAAAACAGAGGTAAAACCAAAACCAAGGGAATATGAGAAGATAAAAAGAGGACAGTTAGACAGATGTCAGAGAACTCACCAGAAAACAAAATTGCTACAGAGCATATGAAAATTGTTTCTCCAAGAATTAAAGCTACTTAATGAATTCCTGCTTCACAGAAATCATGGTAATAATAAATGCTTATTGTTTTATGTTACTAGGTATTAGGGTATTTTGCTACACAGTACACATGAATATAATATCCTACAAGGCAATTAAACCATAATCTTTGAGGTTATCTTCTCTACTAGACAGAAATAATTTACGCCTCTACCTGATAAAAATCTGTTGCATCTTAACCATTTTCTGGAAGTTAGAAACTGAGACCTAATCCTCAGTAAACAGTAAATGAAACAAAATTACATTCCCCTAAAGAAGGTTCCTATATCTCTGTACTATTGACATTTGGGGACACAGAATTCTTTTCTGGGAAGTGGGAAGGGGGCTGTCCCTTGCACTGTAGAGTATTTAACAGCTTCCCTGGCCTCTGCCTTCTGGATACCATTAGCACTTCCTTTATAACTAAAAACGTCTTTAGACATTTCCAAATGTCCCCTAGGTGACAAAATTGCTCCTGGCTGAGAACCACCGTCCCTGTATCAGAGTCACCTGAAGGTTCGTTAAAGCACAGATTGCTGGGCCTCATTCACAGTTTCTGATTCTGTTGGTCTAGGACAGGGCCTGAGAACTTGCATTTCTAAGCTCCCAGGTGATGCTGGCGTGGCTAATGCTAGTTGGGTACCGAACTTGAGAACTGCTTCTAGAAAGTCAGAAGGCTCTCAGGCAGGTTTGTTAGACACTGCTGCAGACTGACACCCAAAGGACATACAGCCATCTTCTGCCTCATTTCCAGGTTTTAGATCACTTCTTTTTTTCCTGCAATCTTTTCTAAAGAGGAGTGTAAGGTGAAGGCAATTCTACATAAAGGTCCACATTACAGCAAAATTTTAAGTCTTTCTAAATATCAGCGTAAATGCAAAAACCAAAGCAAAGAGACCCTATATGAAAGATGTTTAAAAGTTATAAAAATAGAAAACAGAACTTAATATAACAGAACTAAGCTCAAACATCTGTTACATAAATATAAATGGGCTAAATTCATTTTTTTTAAAGGGTACTCAAACTGATAACACCACCACCAAAAAACCCCAATTCTATGCTGTGCACAACAGACCTGCCATAAAGTGATGCAGATGGTTGAAAACTTTTTAAAATGGGTAAATATACACCAAACAAATACAAGCAGAAAGAAAACACTGATCATAAATATAGTATCACACAAAATTAAGGCAAAAGGCACAAAAAAAGGCCGGTGCGGTGGCTCACGCCTGTAATCCCAGCACTTTGGGAGGCCAAGGCAGGTGGATCACCTGAGGTCGGGAGTTCAACATGGAGAAACCCTGTCTCTACTAAAAATACAAAATTAGCCAGGCGAGGTGGTGCATGCCTGTAATCCCAGATACTGGGGAGGCTGAGGCAGGAGAATCGCTTGAACCCGGGAGGTGGAGGTTGCGGTGAGCCGAGATCGCGCCATTGCACTCCAGCCTGAGCAACAAGAGTGAAACTCTGTCTCAAAAAAGAAAAAAAAAAAAGGCACAGAAAGACAGAAAGAGACAAAAGTAGGCCCATTTTAATGTTAAAGGATACAGATCACAATCAAAATATAATTATGAATATTTTTGTACCAAATTATAGAACATCATCATTTATAGAACAAAAAGAATAGATTCAAAGATACACAGAAATGTATTAGTGGTATAGAATATTTATTATCATCTAACTCAGCTCATGATATAACCAAGTACAAAGTACACAAAAAATAAGGCGCTTAGACCTGTGCCACTCAACACGGTAGCCGCTGGTTACATGTGGCTAATGAGCAGTTGAAATGTGGCTAGTCCAAATTGACAGGTGCTGTAAGTACAAAATATGCATGATATCAAATACTTAGTACAAAATAAAGAAGGTAAATATGTTGTTAATAATTTTTTCTATTGATACAGGTAATAATAATGGTTTTGATATAATGGGTTAAATAAAATTTCACTTTTAAAAAACTTCCTTAACATTATGGCTACTTTAAACTTGAAACTGAATGTGTGGCCTGTATTATATTTCAATTGGACAGTGCTCCTGCTCTAGAACTAATTAAAAAGGCAGATCTAAATACTTATAACAATGAACACATATATAGTATTTATTTCATTCCAGACACTGTTCAAAATATTTTGCACATATCAATGCATTGAGTCCTCTCAGCACCCTAAGGGGTAGATGCTATTATTATAGCCATTAGCCATTTTATGGATGAAGAAACTGAGGCACAGAGAAACGAAGTAATTTGCATAAGATCACAGTAGTGAATCTGACATTTGGTTCTCATCAATCTGGCTCCAGAGTCTGTACTCTAAACCATGATGCTACAATTGATAAATGTACATATTGAACTCTGTCCTTTGAAAACAGAGATACATCTCCTGTTCCATCTTCTCCAATGAGATAGCCACAAAAATTGACCACAGATTAGGCCACAAGATAAATATCAAGTTTCAATACTGGGAAATAATACAGAGGAAATTATGCTATAATGCTATAAAATTAGAACTTGATAGCAAAACCAGAAAAATGAAGTAGCTAAAGTTCAGAAATGAAAACAAAACAACACAAAACCTACCTCTTCCAAAGAGCTCTTGAATAAGAGAGGAAATCAAAGACTAGCAAATAATCATGAAAATACAGATCAGAATAACTACAAGATTCAGCCTCAGCACTACTCAGAGAAAAAGTTTCAGTCTTAAATACGTTCACAGACAAGAAAGAGTACAAATAAATGGCTAAACTTCTCAAATCCAAGGCAAAAAATAAAAACCAAAAAATGAATAATTTTCTAGGAAAATATAATTTACAAAAACTGATCTAAGAATTAAAAAAAAAAGTAAAGTTGTTGAAGAGCTACTGTCCAAAATTATCATCGGGCTTAGAAAATTTTTATCAAACTTTTAAAGTGTAGATAATTTCAGTGTAACTTACATTGTTTTAAAACACAAACAAAAAACTTCTAGAAGCTTTTAAATGAAGGGAATATAATATTATTCTGCAATAGGACTGTTTGTGAAAAAACAAATAAAAAATAAAACAACAGTAACAACAAAAAGAAAATATAACATTGATACCAAAACCCAGTAAGAGTTGTCCAAATTAAGAGAACTGGAAAAATCCCATTTCTGAATATCAAGGTAAACCAGAATGCTGTAAATACAGTAAAAATATGAAAATTATTAGTAGAAATTCAAGAATGGCTCAATATTCATATATTTATTAATACAAGTATGCTAATAATATATAAAGAATAAAACTATATGATCATGATAATAAATGCTAAATAAATGTTTGACAGAATACAACATATATTTTGATTTAAAATTTCTTAACAGTCAAAATAAAAATTTCTAAATATGATTAAAATATATCTATTTCAATCCCAAAATCATCATGATCCATTACAAATTTTTTTTTTTTTTTTTTGGACAGGGTGTCGTTTTGTTGCCCAGGCTGGAGTGCAGTGGCATGATCTCGGCTGACTACAACCTCTGTCTCCTGGGCTCAAGCGATCCTTCCACCTCAGTTTCCTGAGTAACTGAGACTACAGGTGCCCGCTACCATGCCCCAGCTAATTTTTCTATCTTTTTTGGTAGAGACAAGGTTTTGCCATGTTGCCCAGGCTGGTCTCTTAACTCCTGGGCTCCGCCTGCCTGGGCCTCCCAAAGTGCTGGCATTACAGGTGTGAGCCACCATGCCCCGCCCCAGATTCTTAATGAAGGAATAATGCAAGCATTTATAGTAAGAACTTGTCTAAGATAACAAGGCTTGTCATCACGATTATCTAACATTGCTTTTGAGGTGCTAGATACTACAAATAAATAAACAAGAAAATAGATGTATATTTAAAAGTAGGCAAAATTGTTACTGTAATATAATCCTATACCTAGAAACCCAAGAAAATCAACTGAAAACTTACTACAAACAGTAAGAAAGATCAACAAGGTAGCTGTGCATTAAATTAATAGACAAATAGTTTTCATAATGTAGACAGCAATCAGTTAGAAAACATAAATAAAAGACCAGTGACGAAAATAGATAAAATATCAAGGAATAAACTTAAGAAACAAGCAAGCCATATGAAGAAAATTTTAAAATGTTCATGAGAGACACAAAAGAAGACTGAAAGGAATGGAAAGGTATCAAGTTCTTACGAAGAAATCATCATGAAGATTTCAGTTCTCTTCAAGTTAACCTTTGAATTTAATACTGTGATTCTCCAAAAACACTAAGAAGATTTTGTTTTTGGAATTACCAAATTGATTTTAAAATGCATGGAGAAAAATCAAACAAAAATAGCTAGGAAATATCTGAACAAGAGTAATGAATATTAATTAGCCCTGCCAGATATTAAAACATAAAGTCTCAACCAGTAAAATAATGTATTACAGATGCCTGCATAGAGAGAATAGCAAGTCCAGAAACAGAAGCAGCAATATAGTAATTAAACATATGGGCTAAAGTGGGCATCTCATAACATTTCAGAAAACATTATTACTCAATGAATGATTTGAGACAACTGGGTAGCAATCTTAAAATAAATTCGAATTTGTACCTCAAAACTTACACCATGATAATTCCAAATGAATGGGTGATTTAAATGGAAAGGAACAGAACCATAGAAATGAACAGTATGAAAATTATTTTTAATTACTATCTTGGACAGGGGAAGCCTTTCTAAGTGTGACACAGTTCCCAGAAGCCATAGGAAAGAAGATTGACAAAAATCTGCGACATAAAAAGTCTGATTGGCTTATTATACCAAAAGTTAAGGGAAAAGTAGACAAAAAATACTTTAAAACATTTTCAAATCCTATCACTAACACAGCGCTAACTTACCTAATATATAAAGAGCTACAAATTCATAAGAAATCTAATGTCCTGGTTTCAAATAAAATGAGCAAAAGAATTAAATGGACAATCCACACTGAAAGAAATCCAAGGGATTCATAAAACCACATCACATGCCTCACAAAGAAGAAATGCAACTTAAAACCACACTGTGGGCTGGTAGCGGTGGCTCACGCCTATAATCCTAACACTTTGGGAGGCCGAGGTGGGCAGATGGCTTGAGTCCAGGAGTTCAAGACCAGGCTGGGCAGCAGGCTGATGGCAAAACTCCATCTCTACCAAAAATACAAAATTAGCCGAGCGTGGTGGCGCACAGCTACTTGGGAAGCTGAGGCAGTAGGATCACCTGAGCCAGGGGAAGTCGAGGCTGCAGTGAGCCCTGATCACGCCACTGCACTCCAGCCTGGTGACAGAGTGAGACTGTTTCAAAACAAACAAAACAACAACACTACACTGTGATAACAGTTTCAGTCATCAAACTAAAAAAATGTGAATACCTTCTTGGCACAAGTGCGAGAGACATTCTATTCATACATCACCACTGGGAATACAAATTTGTATATCCTTAATGGAGACCATTTTGGCCTTCCATAAAGATTAGGAACATTCTTTCTTTTTGACTTAGTACATATATGAGAATTTATCCTAAAGAAAATGAGAATGACAATAACAATAGTAGTAATAGCAGTAACTAATAGCTACAGCATATGTCAGCCACTGTTCTAAGCAGTTTACACAGGCCGTGTCACCAAATCTCTGCACTAATCTTAAAGTTCTTACTGATGAGGAAACTGAAGCAGAGAAGTTAAGTAGCAGGCCCAGAGACACACACCTCATAAGTAGAGCCAGGGTTCAAACCCCAGCACTCTGTGTCCAGAATCCATGCTTTTATTTGTGATCTCTCAAGCTACACTTGGACATAAGAGAAATTAAAAGTAAACAAGAGTTTTCACAAGGGTATTGTTCAGGATTGGAAATAACTGGAAATAATCAAAAATCTACCAATAAAGACCTAGTTAGTTATATCCATACAGTGTAATACATTCAGATGTTTTAAACAAAGAAGAAACTCTATATAAATTGATAGGAAGTCTCCAAGATAAATTTTTTAAAAACAACCAAGCTTCAAAAAATTATGTATTATATGTCATCATCAGTATACAAATGAGGGAAATAATGAATATATCTATTCCCTTTATATGTTTAAAATACCTCTGAGAGAGGACAATACCACATACCTAATAAACTATTGTGTTTGGGAGGGGAACTGTGTGGCTGAGGGGCAAAAGTGAGAAGAGGAGCTCATTTAATAACTTTTTTTTCATTTTGAATTCTGGACTATGAATAACCTATTTAAAAATTAAATAATAATATGGCTGGGTCTGGTGGCTCACCCCTGTAATCCCAGCACTGTAATCCCAGCACTGTAATCCCAGCTACTCAGGAGACTGAGGCACAAGAATCACTTGAACCTGAGAGGTGGAGGCTGCAGTGAGCCGGAGTCACACCAGTGCACTCCAGCCTGGGCAACAAGAATGAAATTCCATCTCAGAAAAAATTAAAGAATAATATTAATAATAATAGTAGCAGAATGATATGGATCCTCCTTAGGGTCTATGTCACAGAGGAACAAAGGGTTGCAGGCAAGGTAACAATGACAAATGTGAGGACCGACTGCAGCAGAATGTGCACCTATCCTTTTGATAATCACTTAATGAAATAGAAAAATCCAGAACTAGTTATTAGAAGAACTGAGACAAGAATATTTTAAAAACTCCTAATACAATCCTCTTTCCATCACTCTTATTTTTCCCGTAGCTAAAATGACTTCGAAGGTGGTGTTCCATCACAGAAAATGGTAGAGGTTATAGTCTGAAAAAGAAGGTTGATCCGGTATACCATATTCGGAGAAACCCCTCTCTGGTCTGGGAGAGTGCATTATGATGAAGTATGCCTCAGACACACATAAAGGCATTTACCAAATTAGTGGTCTTTAAGCCCTTGTGTTTACCTGATCGTTTTAAAGTTTATATACAAGGCTGGGCCCGGTGGCTCACGCCTGTAATCCCAGCACTTTGGGAGGCTGAGGTGGGTGGATCACGAGGTCAGGAGATCGAGACCATGGTGAAACCCCGTCTCTACTAAAAATACAAAAAGTTAGCCGGGCGTGGTGGCGGGCGTCTGTAGTCCCAGCTACTCGGGAGGCTGAGGCAGGAGAATGGCGTGAACCCGGGAGGCGGAGCTTGCAGTGAGCGAGATCCGGCCACTGCACTCCAGCCTGGGCGACAAAGCGAGACTCTGTCTCAAAAAAAAATTTTATATACAAAATGTTTCATCATAAATTTAAATAAGTTTATTGTTTGCTATAAGATGAAATGAGCATTGATGGTGATTGGAATAAATATTTCATGACATGATTTGATAGCATAGGTTTTAAGTAGGTTATTGCATAGAGGTCTCTAAATGTGAAAGAAATCATGTATCAGTTTATCTATTTTATCTAGTGTCTCTTAATAGATTTTGTTTTCATAAAACATTCTAGTTATATTGAAAACAACCCACATAACTAACCTATATTGTTTTAGTTAGTCTGAATTCAGAATATCCCCAGACAGGTCAATTTGATCCTTAAGGGAAATACATACAGTACAAAAGTATTTAAAGGGTTAGAATGCCTTCTTTATGTAAACCGGGAAAAGTTATTTTCTCAGCTAGTTTTGGGAAAAAGTAACCATGAAAGATGATCTAGAAACCGATTCCCTTGCTTACATTTACTTGACTTAGCAGCATTATCTCTTGCAGTGACTTCATGCACTATTCCTTATTCCATTTTGGAAAACACTATGCTAAATCATAGGCATCATTCCACCTTCTTATTGTTTTTATTTTTTATTTTTCTGAGACGGAGTCTCACTGTTACCCAGGCTGGAGTGCAGTGGACTAATCTTGGCTCACTGCAACCTCCCCCTCCTGGGTTCAAGTGATTCTCCTGCCTCGGCCTCCCAAAGAGCTGTGATTACAGGTGTGCACCAACACACCTGGCTAATTTTTGTATTTCTAGTAGAGATGGGGTTTTGCCATGTTGCTCAGGCTGGTCTCGAACTCCTACCTCAGGTGATTCGCCTGCCTTGGCCTCCCAAAAAGTGCTGGGATTACAGGTGAGCCACCACTCCCAGCCGTATTTTTAGTTTTTAGAGGTCAGTTCTCATTGTCGCCCAGGCTGGAGTGCAGTGGCACAATCATAGCTCACTTCAGCCTCAAACTCCTGGGCCTAAGTGATCTTCCTGCCTTAGCCTCCCAAGTAGCCGGGGGTTACAGACATGTGCCACCATGCCCGGCTAATTTAATAATTTTTTTTTTTTTTTTTTTTTTGTAGAGATGGGGTCTTGCTATGTTGCCTGGGCTGGTCTTGAACTTCTGCCCTAAAGTGATCCTCCAACCTTGGCCTCTCAAAGTGCGGGGATTACAGGTGTGACCCACTGCGCCCAGCCTATTTTGTTTTTGATGGGAAAATAAAAGCATGACCAATGAGAGGGAATGTTCTGAAGGGACATAAAAAGGATTCTGTGGCCGGTGTGGTGGCTCACGCCTATAATCCCAGCACTTTGGGAGGCTGAGGTGGACGGATCACGAGGTCAGGAGATTGAGAGCATCCTGGCTAACACAGTGAAAACTCGTCTCTACTAAAAACACAAAAAATTAGCCAGCGTGGTGGCATGTGCTTGTAGTCCCAGCTACTCAGGAGGCTGAGGCAGGAGAATCACTTGAACCTGGGAGGCGGAGGTTGCAGTGAGCCGAGATAGCGCCACTGCACTCCAGCCTGGGTGACAGAGCAAGACTCTGTCTCAAAAAAACAAAACAAAACAAAACAAAACAAATACTGTAACATGAGCCACCCAATCTTCAACTCACTCCCTTTGTTATCCTTAACAATGCTGTTACACAGCAGCTCTATTCTACATAGTCACACACTGAATACTATGGAAAAGAATTTATTAGAAAAAAAGCTAGAATACAAAAGCAAATTTGAACACCATGTTGTACTGTTTCAAAAAAAAAAAAAAAAAGCAAAAAGATGCAAAGCAGATTGCCCATCTTTATGTATGAGTACTCAGGATATCTTGGGCTGTTTTGAAGTTGTAGGAAGGGCAATAATTGAGTGCTATGCCTTTCTCTGCAACATTTGTTCCAAACCTGAACCAGCAGGAATAAAGAGATTTCTCCCTAAGATTGTGCTTAGGAAGTTCCTGAATATTAGTTACTTCTGTATTGATAATAAACACTGAGTGTGTATTATGTGCTATACATTGTGGTAGGTATTTTATAGGGATCATCACACTTAATCCTCCCAGCTCTTCTAAGAAGGTGGGAATTACTCTCTTTAGAGAATGGAACATGATGGGTTAAATAACTTGCTCAACATCACATAGCTAGTGTACCAGACTGCCTCCTGGTAATTCAAATGAATTGTTAGGCAAGTATTTGTTGCATCCACCCATCACTCTCAAATTTTAACATAGGTACAAATTTCATTGCCCCAGTTTGTTATAGGGTAGGTGTCTAGGGGAAAAATGCTTTCTATTACTTTTATGTTTACTGGAGTAAGCACTTAAATAACTTGATAAGGTGTTAACCTTAAGAGTGGCACCACAAAATTTAAGTTTATTACATTTCATTGTCATTATAAATAAGATTTTTTAAAAAGTCCTTTTAGGTTGTAATTTACTTTTTATTAGAAACTTTTTCACTAATTTCTAATAATTGAAGGTTAGAATGAAGCAAATTTCTCTGTAGTTACACATTAGTGTAGTTGACTTGTGATTGATCATCTTCCATACCATACCACATAAATTGGTTTCTACTGGAAAAGAAACAATTCTGAAGCAGTTAAGCCTTGAGAGATATTACAGCTGGTGTTGACTAAGGCATTGATAGGTGCTGGAAACTTTGCATAACTGGGAATAAACCTACCTGTTCTGAGGACTTGATAATACTTTTCATGTATTTTGCAAAATAAGTCTGTTATCTCAACCATTTTGTAAATGCCTCATAAATAAAAGTAAGAAGCCAGGTGCTGTGGCTCACACCTGTAATTCCAGCACTTTGGGAGGCCAAGGTGGGAGGATCGCATCAGCCCAGGAGTTTGAGACCAGCATGGGCAACATGGCGAGGCCCTGGCTTTATGAAAAATGAAAAAACTTAGCTGGGTGTGGTGGTGCCCATCTGTAGACCCCGCTACTTGGAAGGCTGAGGTGGGAGGATCACTTGAGCTTGTGAAGTTGAGGCTGCAGTGCGCTATGATCACTCCAGTCTAGGCCTGTCATTCATGCATTTATTCACTTATAAACAAATAAAGAGAGACAGTACTAGATATGCTTGCTTTAAACCCCTAAATAATTGTTATTGATACTTTCGGGTTCTTAAAGATTTTCAGTTACATTTTCTTGAAGATTTCCCTGGTTTTTGTAACCTTTCAGAGTACATCACTTCATTCCACTAAATGTTATACTGTTATTTTACTCTGTCCTTTCTCAGTGAAGCTTCTAGAACTACAGTGGTCCCCTGGTATACACAAGATTAGTTCCAGGACCCCTGAACTAATGCACATACCATTATGCACACATAGTCAAGTCCATAGTCAGCTCTGTAAAACCCACATATATGAAAAATTGGCCAGTCCCTATAAGGAGGTCTTTACATCCTGTGAATACTGTATTTTACAGCGGCATTTGGTTGAAAAACTTTCTCATATAAGTGGACCTGTTGTTCAGGGTCAACTATAATCTAAATTTATGGTTTCTTTTCTCATTCTTTCCTTAAACTCCAGAAAACTGGCCTCATTTTTATTCTGAAACTGCTCTTGAAAATGCCACCAGAAAAAAACAGAAACACAAAAACGCCGCAAGACGTAATGGCTATTTTTCAACTCTAGTTTGTTGAATTTCTCTGTAGCATCTGGAATTGTGCATTACTGAGCTCTGGAGCCAGATGGCCCTAGGTTTATTCCAGCTCCCCTGCTTACTAACTATATGGATATGGGCAAGTCCTCTCAACTATCCTGGCTTCACACTCTTTACAAGTGAAAAGAGGGGTAATAGTAGTACTCATGTTGCTCTCAATAAACAGTAATAAAATAAATTAGCATTCGTAGTACCAATCCCAAGCTTCCACGCCGCTGTTCTCTAGGTGTCCCTCTTACTCTGTGACCCTGCTCCATCTAACTGATTAATCCTTAACTGATTAATCCTTAAGATTTCATCCTTGGTCCACTGCCCCTTTCCTCCCTTTTTGGATGGTTTAATTCAGAATCATTTTTCTGATGAAATGTTTCAATGCAAAAATCAGTGGATGTTGATCATTCCCAAACTTCTACCTCCAGGCATTTTCTGGAGTTTCAGACTGAAATCATTTCCCCCAGCACACCTTTCTCCCTTCTTGTAATTTCGATTTCAATTGGTAGTTCATCATCCACTGAATCACAAACCAAAAAAACCAAAAACCAAAAACCAAGGTTCATACTAAATTTCTTGTTCTAATATACTCCTATGATATTTGCTTCCTACGTAATTCTCAAATCCGCCCCTTCTCTACTGTTACTGTATCTACTACATTAGTTTAAGCTCTATGCTTCTGATTCCCATCTTTGCCCTCCTCGAGTCTATCCCCTAACTCTTGAGCCAATAATTTACACAGAGCCAAACTTGAATATGCCGTGTTACTGGTATATTACTGTACACAAAGTAGGTCCAACTTACTTAGAACAGCATGGAAATCCCTCTATTAATTGACCCCTGCAATCTTTCCAATTTCTGCCAATTTCCGCCAATTTCCACCCCATATAAACAATATGGAAACACTATGCTGTCCTAGTACCCACACAGAACTTTCATTATTATTTATGCTACAATTACCTATGTTTCTGATTCTGTCATTCAGTCCATGCTGAGACATTTCTCAAGGCACGGACTTTCTACCTCAGCCCAGCACAGTGCTAGAATATAGCAGATACTCATTTTTATTGAACCGAACTACAGGCCTTTCTTCCTTTTTTTCTGTTTTTTTGTTTTTTTCTCTGAGATGGAGTTGCCCTCTGTTGTCCAGGCTGGAGTGTAGTGGTGAAATCTCGGCTCACTGCAACCTCCACCTCCCGGGTTCAAACCATTCTCCTGCCTCAGCCTCCCAAGTAGCTGGGATTACAGGTGCCCGCCACCAAACACGGCTAAGTTTTGTAAGTTTTGTATTTTTAGTAGAGATGGAGTTTCACCATGCTGGCCAGGCTGGTCTTGAACTCCTGACCTCAGATGATCCGCCCACCTCGGCCTCCCAAAGTGCTGGGATTACAGGCGTGAGTCAACCGTACCTGGCCAGGCCTTCTTCCTTCTTGAAAAAATTATAACTCATTTTAACAAATACTGATCATTTTAAGAGACGTTTTCTCCCCAAGATTCTCCCCCACCCAGATTCCTAGGAAACATTTTTTTTTTCCCCTATCATTTCTGCCCCTGGCCTCTTTATTTACATTTAGTGGGCAGGGAATGATTTATTGTGGAAGTTCTCACACCAACAGTTATGTTTACTCCAACTTACAACCACACATCTGCAGGTGACTACAATTGTGCAAGGGGAAAAGTGAGTTCAAACACTGACATGCATACCTGTTTGAATCAGTGATTTGAACCCTAGGAATACACTGGTGTATACAAATATGGAAACCACACACACACAAAAAAAAGCATTTCTAGTTATTACCATGATAATGAGGAAAGACAGAAACAAGAAAAACAGGAAAATAAGAAGTCATAAAATGCTAAGTATTCTGTGATGAATGTATTTTTTTATTTAGGTAAACTCATTTTTTTATTTAGGTAAAATACAAATAAATACCTAAATTTTATCTAGGTAACCCTCTCTGTTAAAAAACAAATGGATCAAATGCTATCCAAATTACTTAAGGTGGGAGACGGGGGTATGATTAAATAATATAAACATATTTAAAATCTATTTTCAAAAGGATGTAATATAGGTAGACAAAGTATCCAGAAAGACATAATGGGCACAACCTAAAAATATTTAAGTCTAAGGATGGAGGTAATCTGGGCACTGGGAAATCAATTAAGTATATATAGAATGATTCAAATGTCTTGCCTCAGCAAGAATTAGTCTATTCTATGTCTGCCACAGTTGGACACTTGATTAGTTTGGATACAGAGCAAGAAATAAAAATGATAGTGGTACATGTTTAATAGTTTTCATACAGAATACTGACATCCTATTCTAGTTCCTAGTAGTAGGAGGAAACAGAACATTAACTAAAGGTACTGTCTCACTGTATCTGTTTTAAGAGATAACAGCTTAAGATTTCATATGTCAAAAATTCTCTCCTAATATTTTTTGCTTGTTTCTCCAAGAAATTCTTATATGCACTATTCCAGTAAATCATTACTTACTACAAGTTAAGGTTAAGAATGTGTATAAGATCAAAAGATACTCTCTATATAAAACCTAAGAACTTTAATATAACAACAAAACTAACTGGTGGTTTGAAATATCCTGTTTCTAGAGAACTTGATCTATGTTCAAGAGAAAAAACTCAATTCTTTTATGGTTTCAGAACGGGGGAGGGTGAGGGGAGGAATAACAAAGGCTGGTAAGGTTCCAGAGAAAAGGGAACCCTTAATACACTGTTGGTGGGAGTGCGAATTAGTTCAACCATTGTGGAAATCAGTATGGCGATTCTTCAAAGAGCTAAAAGCAGAACTACCATTTGGCCCAGCAATCCCTAGGAAAATAAATCATTCTACCATAAAGACACACACGCGCGTATATTCACTGCAGCACTATTCACAATAGGAAAGACACGGAATCGACCTAAATGCCCATCAGTGACCAACTGGATAAAGAAAATGTGGTACATGTACACACCATAAAATACTATATAGCCTTAAAAAAGAATGAGATCCTGTCTTTTGCAGGAACATGGCTGGAACTGGAGGCTATTACCCTTAGCAAACTAACACAGGAACAGAAAACCAAATACTACATATTCTCACTTGTAAGTGGGAGCTAAATGATGAGGACCCACGAACACAAAGAGGGAAACAACAGATAGGGGTCTACTTGAGGGTGGAGGGTAGGAGGAACCAGAGGAACAGAAAAGATAACCTTCGGGTACTGGGCTTCATACCTGGATGATGAAATAGTCTGTACAACAAACTGCTGTGACACAAATTTACCTGTATAACAAACCTTCACATGTAACCCGGAACGTAAAATGTTTACAAAAATAATAATGTTGGGGGAAAATCTAGTTTGAAGCAGGAGATGCAGATTTCAGAGCTATCAGGGAGAAATGTATGATTTGCTTTCTTATATGCTTATATTTGAAAAAACAATCTATTCACCATAAAGATAAATCAAAATTACATTTTTCTAAAGAATGAAACCTGTATTCATTAGGTATATTATGGAGTCTGAGGCTACAAAACAGATCAAAGCAAATAATAAATATAAATACATCCTAAGATATGATACATTTAAAGTATGAAACTTTACAATTTTATTTTAATAGGAATTCCTATATAAACATAATTATTTAACAGTTTAAAGAAACCAACACAACATTCGAGACAACTTAAAACCTTAATTTAATGATAAAATACTTGAAATTGTCTTCAAATTTGAACATTTTAAAATAATTTAAACGTTAGCTGAAAAATAAACAGGTAAAGTTAAAAGGGATGGTTTTAGTTATCAGAAGAATGTACTTATCTCAGTAGCAAGTAGATTATTTTAAATGGCATGAGTTGATTCTTTAAAAAAGCCCAATTTAGTAGTAGAAAGAAAATACAATTTCTCTTTTAACAAACATGTTTATATTTTCAGTTACTTCCTTTTTTTTAAAAAAAGTCCCCCAATCTTAGGAAGAATGGAGAAGCAAATTACAAAAAAAAAACCCTAAAAACTTGAGACATTTTTGCCTAGTATGTGTAGCAACAGCTACACCCAGTGGCCAGAGATGAGTAGTGACGGTTTCTAGCTTCTTATCATAAAAGGAAAACCTGGAAAGAGCCATTTTTCTATTTATTTAAGGTTTTAGGGTAAGAATCACCTTTCACTACAATTAGGTTTTAAGGAAATACTCAAGAATCTTTGGGAACAAAAGCCTTAGCTCATTAGCTTGACGCAAGAGTCCAGAATAATTCAGTAGCTAAAATAAAACTCAAACCAAAGAGAGAACTTAACAGGTACTTTATTGCTCACCTTTCACACAAAGCACACCTCCAGCCATTTTCTTTCACAGCTTGACAATGTTTACATGTACAAAAACCCAGCAAGAAGCATCATGTCATGTAGATTTCAGTAAGGGAGAATGTAAAACATCAACTCAGCCAGGCTTTTGTTTTCTGCAGCAATAATAAAGGGCCTCCTGCACTTAGCAAAAATCTGTCTTAACTTTGTAGTGCATTTCTTCCATTACAAAAAAAGTCTCCTGCCTAAAGCAAACTAACTTGTATTTGCTGAGCCAGTGGTATTAACTCATGCATAAAACAAATTTCGGTTTGCTATTTCTTCTAGCAAATTTCAAGTAAAAATAAGGTTGAAGGAGGAATTTGTTTTGGATGGATGCAAGTCAGTTTGAATTGCTATATTAAATGCCTACATGTACTATAGGTTCACAACTTAGTTTGCTTTTATAATCTTTATGGATTTTGGCCGTGTTCAAGGTTTTCAGATTTGAGCATATGATACAGTATTCCATCAACAAAATAAGGCTACTGAATGTGCTATCTGCAGAAGAGCTCATTTAATAGGAACTGACCTAAAAGTTCTATCATGAAGCACACGTGGCATAAAAGTCAACCGGGGGCAGAACTGTGCTTGGAAATAGGCATTGGAATACTTTAAGCAAAACACATATAAATGGTTATTCATATGAGGAAGGTTTCCTAGTAGTAAATCTAAAAAAGTCTAGGTGAATCCTCATTTTCAAAACTGCATATTGAAAACATGAAAACTACTTATTCAAGTAATTGCTTCAAAAAAGTATGCATGTTCTGACTGTGGAATTAGTCTACTGGTCAATTAAAGGCAATTTTAATCACCTTTTAAAAAATTTTTCATAGAAAGGAGAGATGTTATGTGTTTCTCAAATAAACAGCATTATGTAAGTCCAATAAAAAAATCCAACAGAATTGAATGAAGACCTACAAATGCTTATGCCAAGCAGGAATCTGCCTGCCACCTGTGGTCTCACATTAATTCAAAATAGGTGCTGAATTCAGGATTCTGAAACTAAGTTTCTATTACTTGAGCTCTAGCAAAATGTAAGGTTCGGTAGCCTCAACTAGTATAATGTCTTCCCTGCCCAAATCCAGAATGATTATACTGATAACCTCCATGCTGGAAATGCTGTTCAAATTGACCCCCTTGGTGATAATTCTGGCTCCCTCTTCCTCCCCAGCCTCCTCCCTGGCCTGCACGACCACCTCGCCCTCCACGACCCCCTCGCCCTCCACGACCACCACCACGATCACCGTGGTGCCCACCATCTTGGTATCTATTGTCCTGCTGGTAGCCACCACCCTGGTATCCACTTCCTGTATATGAAGATGTTTGGAAGCCACCATAACCTCCGCCTTGATAACCACCACTGTGGCCACCATGATAGCCACCTGGCTGGAAACCTGAATCTCGATAACCACCATCTTGGTAGCCACCTCCTCCTCCACTCCCTCCATCTGTCCAGCCTCCTTGATGCTTATTTCCTCTTCCTCCCCCTCGGCCACCATGGTCATAGCCACCACGTCCACCTCTCCCGCCTCCTTGTTCATGACCTCCTCGTCCTCCGTATGAGGAATGTTCATAGCCACCTCTCCCTCCTCCTCGGCCTCCTGTTTGCTGCTGGGGGCCATCTTGCCTCTTCTGCCATGGTGGCATCTCTGGGGGTGGAGGTTCGATTTCATTGGGTCTACCACCTCTGTCAGGCACCCTGCCCATCAACACCTACAGAATAGGAAAGATATTTTAAACTTTTATTTTACGAACAGAAATAAATGCATTTGGAAAAAATTAAAGGTACTCTAATCACCTTATTGATGGCACAGGCAGTTTTTTCTCTTATAGAGCCGCTGCTTGTCCTTAAAATCTTTGACAAGTCCTGCCTTGCAGCCAAAAGATGGGCAACAGAAATAGTACTTTTAGGGGATAAGACCGAACGTTTCGGCTGGTAAACCTTGGCTAATTTTTCTGTCTGGCTCTGTTGAAAGAAAAGTGTTCAAAGAGAAATATCAATTTTCAAAATGACATAAGAAACACATATTAAATAAGTTAAAAGTCTCCAAAATATCTGATAATGATATTTACTAGGCTCCAGATGGTAGGAAAAGTTACATACTACTGCTCCTATGTAGACAAGAACTACCTTAAAAGTACAGCTGCCAGACTTGTTGACACAACAAGGAGTGACAGGGACAGTGAGGGCAGGGGTGGAGTGGGAGCGCTTCCCTTTAGGGTTATGAGGCCAACATGATAAAAAGGTTCCCCCATCATTGGTCTCAGATTGAACATATTCATATTCTCTATTTAAATATAAGAATGTAAAGTTATTTCAACAATTTTGCTTTTTAATTTTCCTATCTTTGGTTTCTATGAGGTAATAAGTATCTGCTGAATGACCAAGGTCTTTACCTGGATTGTCTCATTTAGCTGAAAAAAAAAAACTTAAGTCTTATCAAATTCTCCAATTCTCTATAAATCATACTAAATCCAATATTTCTAACTTCTATTAGCAAATTAAATTGTTAGTTTAAAGTAAACAAGTAATTTGAAATCAATTTTTTTTTAGTAATTTTCAGAATAACTCCATTTCTCTCACAATAAGAACTCTCTCCAATAAAAACTGTAAAATTCAGATATGTTAAAAAACAGAAAATTGAAAAATGTCTTCATTATTGCTGAATAGTTGAGTCACTACTCAATAACTCACTAAGGAAAAATCCCTACATGTGTCTTCTATGTATTTCTCCCATAGCTGCCAAGTATCTAAATTGTTTAGATGTTCAGGGACCAAGTCTATAAATAGTCTGCTCTTGTAAATTATTTAATGTGTACCTTAGCTCTGTCAGACCAGCCAAAGGACTGTACAGTGACATCCAAACGTTTTATTAGCAGCTTTCTCCGGACTTCATATTCATTGGCTATGGCTTGGTTAATTGCTTCTATCTTTTCCTGAAGCAAAATTTAAAAAACTAGTTAGAATTTAAATCTGCTTGATCCTCTGTCCCAAAAGGGCAAAAACTACGTCTGTGTCATTCATACCTGAGATCCCAGAATTTAACAGTCAAAAGTTCTTATTCCATATAATATACTAACAATTAATGAAATGATAGGTGACAAAAAGCTGATTCTCAAAACAAAATGAAGAATATGTGAAATACACAACTCTTATTTATCTTTCCCATAATTTACTGTGTGAAACTCAGCCCAATGACGTTTTTGGCTTGAAGGCAATCCATCTGGCAATGAGAAACATGCATCACACTCAATTTCAGTTTACTTTTATCAGCTGTGTGAAATATTTACAAATTATGAGAAAAGTGCTTCTAATCTTACACAAAATTATTCTGCAGAAATCCTCAGATTCACAAAATGATTCTAAGGGTATTCAACTAGAAAACTACGTATTAGAAAACATAATTTAAAATGCACAAAATGTAAGTGTTGACATGAAAATCATAAACTCTATAGTTCGTTACAAAGTTTACTCAAGATGATTACTACTCACCCAGTGGGCTGGTCCCATTGGCTTCCTCAGTAAAGGCTTTCCCACATGATTAGGTGGAACTTTTGCTAATGTTTCCTTTAACTGATACAAAAACATAAATAAATGAATAAAAACTCTAAAGGTAAAACATCCTCATCTTCCCAATTCCCATCATATCTTGCCATCAAAAGAAGATTCCTGACAGAGGCAAAGGTGGAGGATGTTTTGAAATGCAAATGTAAAAGACCCACAAGATAAAGACACTCACTGGTCCCACTCCTCACGCCTACAGAAGTCCTTCATTGCACCTAGAACAGTGCCTGACAACAGTAGGCACTCAATGAACATTTGCTGAATGGATGAATGAACACACAGGAAAATATGGACTATGGATACACTGCTGCTCCCCTGTAGAGTTCAGCCAAATTTGTGCATCATGGTGCTGGTCTACCCCACAATGCAAATGTACCAATTCTTAAGAGTCCAGCAGATAAACATACAGGGAATAACTCTGCTATAACAAATACCATTCTCTTCCACTCATTTTTTGTTAAAATAGCTTGTTCCTAATTAATTGTATAGAAAATCTTAACTGATAATGTGTAGTATAAAAATAATTCTAATTTCCTTTCACATACTAGATTATGTTAGCAGTCAACAAATCTATTTTGTCAATTGAAGCATAAGGTTAGAAGTGACTGGATTAAAAAACAAAAATATTAACATCCTTTTCTGTCCAGTCAATGGGGAGGAGGGTGGTAACATTTAATGATAAAGACTTTAAATTGACTGTATCAAAGTTCAATGATAAAATAATTTTTAAAAGGACTGAAATCTTAATCCTTTTTACATTATATCTAGTTACTTTAGCTTGCAAACCAGTGTAAAGTTTCCTTTTTGAAAAAGAAACACGCTAACATGTTTTTAGGAAAAGACTAACATACTAGTTTATCTTTAAGGCATCTAGGATTTAAAACCCAAAATTCATTTCGTAACAATTACTTAATAATATATGCACATTCGGTTCCCATTAAGAGAAATTAAATTAATTGCTTCATTTCAAACAAATGTAGGACTATGCCTTTAATACACTACAATTTGGTACTAAAGGTCTTACTTTTTTTTCAATCCCGCTGAAGAATTGGAACATAGTTATATTGGCTGGAGGTTTGGACATTCCTAGAGCAATACATATGCCTTTCAACTCTTGAAAGACCTCACTACCGCCTCCTTCTTGAGCTTTTTTTGGAGGAGCATTCACACAGAGCATTCTGGCAGCTTCTAGTTCTGAGATGAGGTATGCTGAAGTAAACAAAATAAGATTTCAAAATGAGATACAGCTATAGTTATAGTCATAAGTCTGGAGTCACAACTATATAGACCTAATGATATGTAACTGTTAAAGCTGCAAGAATGGATAAAAACAAGAAAGAAAAACCACTTTCACCTGCAAATGAAATAAGATATAAACTGGTTATGTAATTCAGGTATTTAAGCGATATGTAATGTTTAAAGGTTAATTTTAAAATAAGCGATTCTCCTTTGAAACCGAAGGATTGAGGTAAGTAACATCTAAAAATTTGGATTCTTGAATTCTGGTATTAAGGAACCTCCAGAACAGGGGTTGGCATCTGTTAAAAATTTTGGAAAAGGTGGCAAGTGACGACTTTTTAATGACTCTTTTTTTTTTTTTTTTTCACTTCTCACTACTTGTGAGCATCAGTGATAAAACTACCTTGCTCTCTTATCTCCCAATAATTAGACAGCCTGTCCAGAAGAGGTGTGAAACAACAGTGATAAGAAGTCAAAGCTTAACTTACAGGAGAAGCAGGAAGGCACCCAAGAGTTCCCTTCCCATGGTCTCCAATTCTTATGTCGCCCTCTGACTGTTCAAAGAGATCCCTCTTTCATCTATATTCTTCTCAGGACTCCCTTCCCCCTACCTTCCTCACCCCATTCCCTTCAAAACAACAATAAAACTTTCAAAGCACTTCTTGGCATAGTCCCCTTTGTGTCAGTATCATCCCCTTGTGTGCTGATTTCAGCCTGGTATAATGAGGGCTGCAATCTGCTTCAGGTAATTCAGTTGAAGGTATAAATATTCAATCCCATTCCTTTAACATTCCCAAGGACATTTCAATTTTTATAAAAGATGATTAAGAATCATTTGAATCTTAGGATTTCCGGTTATGTGACAAAATGAGATTCTTCTGACATTATAACAAAACCAGTTTTGGAAAAAGATATTTTCAAGGCTCTCAGGTCCTATTAGAAGTAGAAAAAAGTCAACTTGTGTATCAAATTTCCTATACCCAAAATGTAATGCTAGAAGGATACAGTCCATAATTTTAGCAAATCATTTCTGAAAGGCTGCCAACTCCTGTTCTAAAACAATAAATACATCTAAGTTTCTGGAAAGGTCATTCTAAATGGATTTGACACTGTAAAATCTTAACGTGTTCCACACAGCAAACTGTATTTATGGGTTAAAACGTCAAAATAGTAAAACCCCACCGTTATGACAATAACCACTGTTTTTGTACATAAGGTTTTATTAGAACACTGCCACACTCACTCATTTATATATTGTCTATGGCTGCTTTCATGCTGTAACAGCAAAGGTATGTAGTTGTGACAGAGAACTTAGGGCCACAAAGCCAAAAATATTTACTATCTGGCCCTTTTAGAAAAAGTTTGCCAACTCTTGTTCTAGAAAATCATATACTATATGATTTAATACATTGGTTCTGTAAATTTGGGATAACATAGTTCAAGTATTCACAAAATTAGGTTACCAATATAATTACCGTGAAAAAACTTTAATCGTAATCGATGTGTTCAAAGCACTGGGAAACGCACTGAAGATAAAATTTTTTAAAACATCAAAAAGATGATCTCTTCCGACAATCTAGTTAGGAATAAAGAATATATGCAAAAATAAAAGATGAATAGTTCTTCATCTACTAGGAACTCAGATATCTTACTTAATTTACATAAGGGTAACACTCTGAGAACCATAAAAGGCTAATAAAAAGCCAGAGTCCTTAATCTGATACATGAGAGCTTTTCAGCCACTCACTCAAAGGCTATTCTATTTTACCAACAATTCTAATGAGGCTGGTTTGTTTTCCCCCCTAAAATACAATGTAATAAAAGATTCGAATTAGTGAGGTAAGGGTGCTGGAAAAGTAAAATTATAGCATCCAGATGTGACAACCGGTACTTCGAAAGATGAGAAATATTTACACAGGACCAAGCAGAAAATGAGTACATGTAGGTAAATGCTAGAATAAAGAGAGGTTACAAACTGAGAATATTTTAGAAAGGGAGAATCGGCAGAAGCAAAGATAAAGAGGAAAACAGTGTGTACATATATGTAGGAAGAATATAAAAAGTGAGTGACCACTAGATGATTTAGCCATTTAATTGAAGAGCAAATAGTTGTATATTCTTGAAAAGCTTTTGAGGTGATGATAGCACATTAAAATAAAGTCTAGAATTATGACCCTGAGTCCAAAATAATGTTCACTGAAGTCTGCTTAAGAAACAGAAAAGTGTGAAAGGCATTTTATACTTACATTCAAAGTGGTTTGTATAAGTATCAGAGCTAACAAGGCCAAACTCTGAGCTTTTTGGAAGAATTAGCTATTCAGGGTCATTAGTAAGCATTCCACGCAGCTATTATCTTCCTATGTCGATAACATATTCTAAGTGCCAAATATTGGTAAGGATAAGCAATGCTATAACGGAAGACTCAGCTGAGTACACTGCTATTGAATCAGTTACAGAAATCATACCATATGAAGAGTATTAAATGAATATGTAAGAACTACCAGCACCAATATCAGTATCAAAGCAACACCTAACCTTACGTGCACATTTCCACAATAACAATCATTTGACAGACAAAGGGAAAGTTACAAAAGTGATTCTGGAATAACTTAGTGCCTAAGTATAATGGCTATGAACACTTTTTTTTTTTAACTGAACCTTAAAAACTGAAGTTGTATCATTTTTTCAGAAACCATAACAGAGTTGTAAAGACAAATATTTTTTAAATCCTCTGAATTATCTGTCCTAATGAGAACTACAATAGCCAGTTAACCAAAGCTTAATGTCAATGTGCTTCAGAATGCTACATAAATTCTGAGTTAAGACTATAGGTTGTATTTACTGGAAAGTTTATAGAAGGTAATAAAATTTGTGAATCTACTTACTGTTTTTCAGTGTGAAGAGACAAAACAGTAGTAAGTATGTAAAAAACACGGAAGGAAAGAACTTTTCATAAAAATGTATTTCCCAGAATGATCAGTAAGTACCAGAACAATCCAAGTATTATTCCAGAATATTTACAAACAAAACCAAAATCCCCAATTATCCAACCACAAAGAAATAGCAACAAGACGAAATACTTTATATTAACCATTAACCGTATCTACTATTATAAATGCTTACTCTCCTCAAAGAAATCAATTTTTAAGCAAAATCTCCATTATTTCCATACTATCTTCCTAGTATACTTAAAAATGTGCTTCTAGTCTAAAATGCAAGTGTAAAGATCATACACTTAAGCATCACTCCAACACTACCAGTGATCACATTAGGAGAAGCACAACAGCCTGAGTACCACTGAAGCTGAAATACTGAAAGAGTATCAGTTACGAAAACAATAATGCTACCAGTGCACACGTCTACCCTCAGCTCCTAAATTGGAAATTTAAGGAAGTTTTCTTTTAAAATGAATTCTGAATTATATCCATAATGAAACAAACAAACAAAAAAACATGGTCAGTTTACTAGTCATGGAAAACATAAACAGAAAATAATAGCTATATTCTAGTAGCCATGAACTTACTGAGCAAGAGGAGGCAGTTCTTCTGAATGAGAAGGCGCTTGGTCACATCCCCAGATGTCAGTGAAAGATACGGGCAGTTCATCTCCCCTAGTAGCCCACTCACCTCAAGCTGGAATTCTTCAGCTTCACTCGGACCTTTAAGAATTAAAATAATCTTGTTTAATGATAGTGATTATTTTTCCATTAGCATAACAATTATTATATACAATTGAAATTGTTAATAGGATTTTCATAACTTGAGTTTCTTTCCCTTCTAATTTATCCTTTCTTATACCACTGCAAAGTTTCTTCTTTTTTTTTTTCTTTTTTGAAATAAGGACTCTGAGGCCCAGGCTGGAGTGCAGTGGTGTGATCAGAGCTTCCTGCAACCTCAAACTCCTGGGCCTGAAGGATCCTCCTGTTTTACTCTCTGGAATAGCTGGGCCTATAGGTGTATGCCACCATGCCTGGCTAATATTTAGAAAATTTTTTTGTAGAGACTGGGTCTTACTATATTGTCCAGGTTAGCGTCCAACTCCTGGCCTCAAGTTATCTTCCCACCTCGGCCTCTCGAAGTGCTGGGATTACTACTGGCATGAGCCACTGAACCCAATCTAAAATGTTCTTTCTCAACCAGTATTCATTAGGTCATTCCCTTATTTGAGAGTCTTTAATGGCTCCTTAATTCCTCTCTCATCTCATCTATTTTTTTTCTGTCTGCTTTTAAAGATTCTTCATAGCTGCTTAGGTTAGATCTTCCCAGCATATTCAGCTATAATCACCTACTTTCCCTCCACAAATATTTGTTGTTTGTGCCAGGCCAGTCTCCTCACTGTCCCATGAATAGCCAGTCTCATTTCCACTGTGTGCCTTTATTTAAGTTATTCCCTGTGACAGATATGCCCTCCACTCTCTTCCCCTATAGCAAATCCCACCCATCCATCAAAGCCCAGTGGCCTTGCTCCTTGATGAAACCTTCCCTGTACTTGGCTGAAACTTTACCCGTGTATTTGCTGATTTCCTCTCTCTATGAACCACAAAGTGGTTCAGCATCTAAGTATCGTACTTGGCTGGGCACGGTGGCTCATGCCTGTAATCCCAGCACTTTGGGAGGGGGATGGTTTAAGTTCAGGAGTTCGAGACCAGCCTAAGTAACATGGCAAAACCCCGTCTCTAAGAAAAATAACAAAAATTAGCCAGTCGTCGTGGTGCATGCCTGTAGTTCCAGCTACTAAGGAGGCTGACCTGGAGAATTGCTTGAACCTGGGAGGCAGAGGTTGCAGTGAGCCCAGATCGCGCCACTGCACTCCAGCCTGGGTGGCAGAGTGAGACCTTGTCTAAAAACAAACAAACACACAAAAGGACTGTACTTAGCGCCAGTTGTTTAATTTGTACGTAACATTCTCAATTAGACAAAATATGAAGACAGCAAACATGACTTACAGTCTTGTACTCCCACAGCATATAAAAAAAGGTATAGAGTTCACTGGGTGAACCAAAGGAAAAACAAAGCTCTTTCCTCATTATTTTGATTGTTCTCTATTCAATATCATAAAGGGGAAGAAATTAACAAACTTTGAGAGTCACTCGATCACCTGAGTCCATTTTCTAATCTGTAATACAGGAAGACTACATTATGAATATTTTGCAAACTGTGATCTGTGAGCCCTTGAGTTCCACAGAGCTCCTTTAGAGGCAGCTGGGAAGATGAGAAGGAAAGAGTTGGGCTAAAGCTACCTCGTCTCTACTTTGTTAGAACACCTTTTAACCTGTTTTACATGTTAGCTTCTGTATCACGTTTCATTTGAGAGAAAGGGGCTCCAGGTTAAAAATAGGTATCATCTAGTACTGGTGTTTTCAAAGGTTCCTACAGTCTCTGAAACATCTGGTCAAGAGGCAGTATAGCATGGTGTTTAAACGCACTGGCTCAGAACTTGACTACTGCTCTGGGGGTGAATCCAGGCTTCACCCCTACAGGTTGTATGACCTCAGGCAATGTATTTAAATTCTCTGGGCTTTCTTGTTAAAGGTATGACAGTAATAAAACCTGCTTCATAGGGTTGCCCTGAGGTTTAATGAGCTAACACATATAAAATGTTTAGAACATAGGGAGTACACAATAAATGCAAGCTGTTGCTGTCATTATTGTTACACTATACTCTCCTTAATAATTAGAATTGAATGCAACTAACACGTACACATTAAATATACTAGCATGCAAGCCATCATCCTCCGCAAACTAACCCAGGAACAGAAAAAAAAACACCACATGTTCTCACATCTAAGTGGGAGTTGAACGATGAGAACACATGGACACAGGGAGGAGAACAACACACACCAGGGCCTGTTGCGGGGTGGAGGGTGAGGGGAGGGAACTTAGAGGACAGGTCAATAGGTGCAGCAAACCACAATGGCACACGTATCCATATGTAACAAACCTGCATGTTCTACACATGTATCCCGGAACTTAAAGTAAAATTTAAAATACATATATATATACACACACACACACACACACACACACACACTAGCATGCAAGAACGTGAGCTCTTCAAACTGTGATTATGTGGAAAAAAAGGAATTATATGTATAGTTCTCCATAAGGGTGGGTTAACAGGTATTTTCCTTGGTCTCCTATTATAGGTTTACCTACAGCAGGAAGGAACCAGATGGTAGAGTGTTAGGTTCCAAGCTTTTGCCTCTTTTGCAGTGTCGACAAACTAGTGCAACAGTGAAAACAAAACTGGTAAATGCAGAACAGCTCTCAGACCCATAAATTTGATCGTCCTGGATCGCACTGTGATGTATGTAACAATGCATTCTTATGATAAACAAAATGTCTTAACAAAGTGTTCTCTTTCTCCCCAAGCATAACAGAATAATAATGCATTTACTCTACATTCTATAGATGCTTCTAGAATCTGGTAGTCCTAAAAGAAAAATATCCCAGTATCTACTTCTAGCCATCAATCTAGGATCTTACATTTAACAGCTTACAAAATACAGGAAGTTCATATATTCTATGCTTGTGGTCTCCCTTTTTCTGTTTCTCAGTAATAGGGTTATTTTCAGCCTCCACGAATTTTTAAGTTACATGACTTTATTCTGATATTTCAATTTCTGAATCACCTCTAAAAACAATGGAGGGAAAAAAATCTTGGCTCCTTAACAAATTTTTTACATTTACAAAAAACTTGGAACTTTCAGCTTTAGTATTGATAATGTTCAGTTGACAATACCTCAATGTTATTTTTATACTTTGTACCTAGAAGTGAACGTTTACTTACTGTTAGTTGCTTGCACATTTTCCTCCAGTTTACAGAGTACTCTTAATTCAGACACCAGCCAAGCACAGAGTTTGGTAAACTCGGGGGAACTGGCTCCAGCAGAGACTGCCTGAGAGAGCGCTCCATCTTCCAACAATGGGCCCTTGTAACTGGCAAGCAAGAAATTACATTTCAGAAGAAAATACAATCACATCTAATGTATTACAGATAAAACATAGCTATGGTTTTATTTATATAAGCAATAATTTAATAAAGATAAGTTATGTGATCAATTTTAAATGGGCAAATATAAACAAAATTTAGAACTATACTGAACCATTACGAAAAGCAGCTAAATGGTAGCTGCATTTCAACCTTTCAAAATGTAGGTGAATATCTAACAGAGTCGCATATACTACTAAATTATGTCAACTTCTGTACATTTACTAAAAGCTTTCATTGTAAAAAGGTTTATTTTCTTACTGTAACTGGAGTATTGAAAGCAAATTAACAAGTAATAGATAATTATACTGTAACTTATTTCAGAAATAAAACTTAGGTTATCTTTTCTAAAAACTTTCCAGAAAACAACTAGATTAGGTTTTTATTTTGAGATAAGGTCTTGCACTGTCACCTAGGTTGAAGAGAAGTGAAGGCACAAGCCACCAAACCTGGCTAATTTATTTTTTATAGAGATGGGGTCTTACTATGTTGCCCAGGCTTGGTTAGGTTTTTAATGACTTCCTTTAAAAGTAAAAACTTTCCGGTTAACCATTTATATCATTTTTATAAATTTAATGACAGCTAAGGCTAGTAAGACATTCTAGTACCATAGAAATGTCAAGGTTAGCTTAATAAATATTGGCCAGTTAATGAACTGGTGCGTCTAAATCCTAATCCTTTGTAAGTGATTCCAATATAATTTTAAAATTTTTTTAAATGTTCAAACATTCATAAAAGATGACAGTCACAATGAACTCCAATCACCAATATTCTAAAATATAAGATTTTTGTCACTCCAAGTAATCTTAAATACATATTATTCATATTGCTTTATATTCTCTTATATATTGATAATAATGCTTACTCAAGATGATACAGTAAATATGCTTAAGATAATATAATGTTTAGGCCTGGCATGGTGGCTCACGCCTGTAATCCCAGCACTTTGGGAGGCCGGGGCGGCCGGATCATGCGGTCAGGAGATCGAGAACATCCTGGCTAACATAATGAAACCCCGTCTCTATTAAAAATACAAAAAAATTAGCCGGGCGAGGTGGCGGGCGCCTGTAGTCCCAACTACTCGGGAGGCTGAGGCAGGAGAATGGCGTGAACCCGGGAGGCAGAGCTTGCAGTGATCCGAGATCGCACTACTGCACTCCAGCCTGGGCTACAGAGCGAGACTCTGTCTCAAAAAAAAAAAAAAAAGGTAATATAATGTTTAGAACTACAGGTATGTTAGAGAAATGACAGTTCTCAATCCCTTTAAAATATGATTACAGGTTTACACAGTATATGCAACAGAATGAAAACAAATCATATACCAAAAAAATGAGATCACATGTAGTCTGGCATCTAGATTTATAAACTGCATATTATTAGACACTGGAATCAAAAGACTAGGCCTAGAAGTTTCTCCTTGTGTTTCACATTTTGACTTCATTAGTTTATTCAACAAGTAGTTACTGAATTTCTACTGTGTGCCAGGTAAGAGATAAAAGACAGTCATTTGCCGGGATAGTGGCATACACCTGCAGTCCCAGCTATTCTGGAGCCTGAGGTGGGGGGATCGCTTGAGCCCAGGAGTTCAAGACCAGCCTGGTCACCAGAGCGAGACCTCATCTCATAATAAATAAATAAATAGAAAAGGGAGTCATTTAATTCTAATATTTCTCAGTGAATCCTTTAAAGGTACATTTCAATTAATTAAGGCTGACTTTTAATGTTTAAATGCCATCAAACTAAGTAGTTAAGGTTAAAATTTATAACAGTTTTCAGAAAATCCATGGTTTACATTACAATCCATCTCAAGTAGTTATGTGATTACAATTACTACAGTAACAATTACTTGTATAGTATCCAAAAGAATAAAAAGTTTAAAAAAGGAGTGCAAAAATTAAAAAAAAGACATTAATGGGAAGAAACAGCATCCGTGGCCAATTCTTAAGTGACCACCATCCATGCGGAAAGACTACATTTCATAAGGTCTACCCCCTTCCTTTCATTCCACTCTTCCTTCAGTACTACAGTGTCATTTATTCCAGAAAGAAGCTTCTAGGACTTCATTTCCTTTCCCAGTAAAGGGACCCTCCTCGGGGCCCCTCACAGCGTATTTTCCCAGTATCCTGTGAACCCCTTTTCTACCTCACCTCGTACCCTAAGTGCCCAACACTGCCACAAAGCAACTGTTCCTTAAAAAGTCCTAATGAATGAATGGTTTCATGTGTGAACAAGCAATTTAGTCTGAGATGTCAACTAAAGAGACTATTCTGCTGAATGACTTTAACATATGCCCTAATGAAAGAAAGAAGCCCCCTAAAGTCTGGAATATTTATGAAAATTCAGAGCAAGTTTCCAAGAAGAGAACAATGCTATTTCACTCTGACAAAGACAGATGATAAGCACGACTACTTCGGTTCCTAAAAATTTCTACTAGGGTACTAAATTATTCAAATAGGCAGACTTTGGGAATCCTCAAGGTGTTTCTTCCTAAAGAAAGGTTTCTCTCAAAAGTTTCCTTGTCATGGAAAAACCAAATAGAAAGTTTTGATAAAGAACTTGTTACTTAGAAATACAGCTAGCTAAATCTGTACTTTGTTTTGATACCATACCTGTAGATAAATATCTAACCATACAATTTGTTTCTGGAACCACATTTAGCCCAAGAGGGTCCACGTTCTCAAGTTTAATAGAGTACACTGATCTGGGTGACCCAGTGAAATAACAAACCCTATTTCCAATTTCTGGATACTGATGAATTATGGTTGAATAACTATCAGGAGGAGGAGAGACAAAATGCAAAACAAATATGCAGGTTCTTCGTGGGTGAAGACGACCCTGGTCTAATGCGGCTCAACGAGGTAGAGTATCACAGACTCAAGGCAAACTGCTGGTGGTTCCCAGGGACGTGGTGATAGGTTAGATGCACAAGTGAGCTGGCTAGCGGAACAGATGCAGCGCCCATACAAGTGGCTTAGGGAAGCCTGGGTGCATGCAGAGATGACTGGGCAAAGGAGAAATTTTGAGAAAAGTGGGGTGGGGTAGGAGTAGGGGCTCAAGATGGGAGCAGGAAATATGGAGAACAAGTAGCAAAGCAGAATCAACTTTGACAACCTTTAGAGTTGAGGGGTTAAGGGGGAGGGCAGGAGGATGAAGCGAGGAGAGAAGCTCGGGGAGTGGGGGTGGCGAGAACCAGAGCCCAGACAATGACACGCATGACTGACAAACGCTGCGGGTAGCTCGGCTGCAGGGAGCACCGGGCAGGCCTAGAGGTGTTGGGATTGGAGGACCCCGAGCTAGCAGCGCAGACAGTGGACGTGGCACTGGGGGTGCCGGGGCCAAAGGGAAGCAACAGCCAGGAGCCACGGGGTGCGGCGTGGAGAGGCAGGTGTCTCAGACTGGGGCGCAGGAGGTGTTCCCAGGGGGCCGGCAGCCTGGGGCTTGGGAGACCGCTGCCCTGACAGTCTTACCCTAGATCTTCCAACGACTCCAAGATGTCAGTCTCCATGAGGTCACACTCCATGCTACTGTGGTATTCAAATTTCCGAGTCGTCAGGCTCCCCTCTTCGCCGGCAACGCGTACACTCGCGCATGCGCTACTTCTCCGGAACTTCCAAATCGACAGCTGGCGCCTCAGTTCCCGCACTGCGCATGTCCGGAGCGTGCGCAAGACACTTTGTCCCACCGGCCGCCCCACCCCTGCCCGCTACGGAGTTGCAGGGCCCGCAGTTTTGCACATGCGCGTTACTGCATAATGAAGCCAGCCGCCCAAAGAAGGGCAGGAGGACCGGCTGCGTGGCAGCTGGGCGTGGGGACCACGCGAGGGGGAGTGCTCTCGGCTCTCTTTATTGGGTGTACGCATGTGCGAATGTAGGGGGCGAGGCGGGCCGGGAAGGAGCTTGGAGAGTCTCGGGACTCGGATGGAGTCGGCTGTGAAACCGAGTCTCTGCATCCCAGACGGGAGATCGAGTGGCTCTTCGTAGGCTGCCGGCATGTGCTAGCCTTAGCTTGCGGGTCACGGAGAAAGGGAGAGTTCTTGCGCTCGCGTCTTTAGGACGCGGGTAGACGGGCCAAGTGCAGACGGCAGATAGCGTGCCATATGATTTCCTTGTGGCTTCAGTAGCTTTATTTCAGGGTTAGGGATGAGCCAACTTTCCGTAGACTATGGATGTTCAGAAAGTTGCGTCGTTTCCCCCACGCATTCTCCACTTGACGTCTAAAGCCCTTCCCAGACACTAAGCATGTTATTTTAAGGAGAAGGGGATCTTCGCTCCATAGCAAATAGAACATTTTTAAATCCACGTAGTTTAGACAGTGAATAAACTTTTTGGCTGTACTGTCATTACTTTTGACATGATTTGCCCGGGTGAAACATTGAGTTCATGATGTGTTATGGTATCTTGGCAGTTACTGAGTGTGTGCTTAGAAATTATTGAAAAATGAGAAATGTTCCCAAAGTGATGGCATATTAGAAAACTATATTTAACCATAAGTTGGCATACTGTTAAATCGTGTAGGCATTTAATTAAAGAGTTTTCATATTGATACCTGTTGATTTTATTCTGTAGTTCTCAGCCATTTTCGTGTCTGATGGATAGATGTTCCTATCCTTAGTAGTACCTTTTCCTTTCTTTTCTTTTCTTTTTTTTTTTTTTTGGAACCGAGTCTCTCCCTGTCGCCCAGGCTGGAGTGCAGTGGCGCAATCTTGGCTCACTGCAAGCTCGGCCTCCCGGGTTCACGCCATTCTCCTGCCTCAGCCTCGCAAGTAGCTGGGACTACAGGCGCTCCCCACCACGCCCGGCTAATTTTTGTGTTTTTAGTAGAGACTGTGTTTCACCATGTTAGCCAGGGTGGTCTCGATCTCCTGACCTTGTGATCTGCCCACCTCAGCCTTCCAAAATGCTGGGATTACAGGAGTGAGCCACCGTACCCGGCCAGTAGTACCTTTTTCAGTTTCCTTATTTTGCATCATCTGAGGTGGGGGTAGGTTTTTGATGTGGCCCTACTCCATTGACCCACATTATGATACAGTCACCATAAGCCTGTGTAAATATTAGTCACATTCTACAGATGAGGACACTAAGGCTGAGTGGCTTAATAATCTTCAGAGATCTTAAAGCCTTTAAGTATGGAACTAGATTTTGAGATTGAGGCATATCTCAATACGCAGGATGTGAAAAGAGCAAAATTTAGCTACTTGAATTTGTTGAAACTTGTATATGTTGCACATACTTACCTTATAATAATGGAATAATTATTTTCCTCATAGGGTTGTTGAAGGTGCTAAACAAAAAGTCATGCCTAATACAAAAATCAATTTTGAAAGAAAAAGGGTTTCATTCTTGACTCACTTTTGATGTAAGCTATAACAATATTAGTGAATGAACGAGTGATGACATCCCTCAAAGTATTAGTATTCCCTTTCTTTTTTTAAAAAAATCCAGCTTTTGCAGGAATAGTATTCTCTTTCTAATGCACATCATTAGCTTAAATGAAGGATTGCTGATATGAAATTTTTATGTATTATTGTTTAAAGTAATTCTACAATGGCTTTCTCTGCAATTAAAAAAAAGCTTTTAAATACTACTTAAACAAAATTGTGTTCCCTACCAAGCAGGCTCAGAAAGAAAAACAAATTGTCATCATTTTAATGAGATCTACTAGGAATCTTTTGCATTTTATTTAGAAATTATTTACGTGTATAATGGAACCTGGTATCTGAAGACCTCTTTCAAACTGAGTTTACGAGAATGAAAGGAACAATGATTTGGGAGTGAGGCAGCTCCGGTTTTTGCATCAGATCAGTGTAAGAAAGAATTTTTTAACACTTTAAGAGTGGTCTTCAAGTGAATTAGGTATCATTGAGAGATGATGAGCTTCCTGTCTAGAAGTGTTCACCTAGAGGCTGAATAATTACTTAAGGGGACTCTTGTGAGAAGGCACACCCACAAGTGCCACCACATGCCCTTTTACTGATGACTTTGATTCTAGATTCTTTCTCCAAAAATAATATAAAATACCGACTTAAAACCCTTCTAGGGTCTGGCGCGGTAGTTCAGATCTGCAATCCCAGCACATTGGGAGGCTGAGGCAGGAGGATTACTTGAAGCCAAGGGTTCAAGACCAGCTTGAGCAACATAGCAAGACCCTGTCTCTGTTAAAAAAAAAATTAATTAAAAATGACTTCCAGGTGGGACCCAAGTGAGGCAGAGGGGCAGGGGATGGCAGATCAGCGGTAAGCATGGCATATCAGGGCCTCACCATGCCTCTCTTTGCAATGAGCGTGTTTTGGGGTTTCATTGGTTTCTTCATGCCTTGGTTCATCCCTAAGGGTCCTAACTAGGGACTTATCATTACCAAGTTGGTTACCTGTTCAGATTGTTGCTGTCTCTTTTGGCTGATTGCGATCCTGGCCAACTCAACCCTCTCTTCAGACTGTAATTGAAACATGAAATCATCTGGTATCTGAAGTGTCACTGGCCTTGAGGAAGACAGGCTTTACAGTGTTCAGTCTTAGCAGTCATGAGAAAAGAATTCCTTCTAGATGCAAAAATCACCTCCAAACCACACCTCTTTTCTTGACTTGCTTATTTTGGGCATCAGCTGCCTTAAACATCCACAGCGCATTTGAATGTCTAACACAATGCAGCATTTTTTTCTTCAACTTTTTTATGCTTTAATGAATGATGTGCCTACTTAACCTAAACTGTGCCAACTCCTCAAAATTATAATGCACTCTTTAGAGAGAGAAGATGCTTTTCTTCTGAGAAATACGTTATTCTGTCCTTGGAATTTGTGGATTTGTCGATGGCTCCTGTCTTCTCATAACATGGAAATCAGTGAACTATTTAGAAAGTGCTGCTTGACAAGACTCCAGCGGGGCAGTCAGTAGGAGAGGACGTTCAGAGGAAAGAGCTCTCTCGACAGAATTACACCAAACTATGTGTTCTTTTTTCTTTCTTTTTTTTAAACAGAGTTTTGCTCTGTCGCTGACATTGAAGTGCAGTGGTGATCTCATAGCCTCAACTTATTGGGCTCAAGTGATCCTCCTGCCTCAGCCTCCCAAGTAGCTGGGACTACAGCCGCTGGCCACCATGCCTGGCTAAGTTTTTTAATTTTTTGGTAGAGGCAGTTTTTGCCATGTTGCCCAGGCTGGTCTAAAACTCCCGGGCTCAAGCAATCCGTCCACCTTGGCTACTACGCCTGGTCATGAGCCACTGCGCCCAGCCCAAGCTATACTTTCAGTATGAATTTCTCATTTCTGCCCTCTTTTGGAATAAATCACTTTTCTGTTTTCTATAGATAAAATAAAACATATAATAAAGCTGTTCTAGTGTCTATCTTTGAGAGAGTCTGGTTACTGTCCATATTCTTACTGCTGCTGCTACAAATTACCACAAATTTAGAGGCTTAAAACAGACAGATTTATTATCTTACAGCTCTGGAGGTCAGACATCTGAAATGCGTCTTACCTGGCAAAAATGGGTGGGTTTGCATTTCTTCTGGAATCTCTAGATTCTGTTCTAGATTCTCTAGAGAATCTGTTTTCTTCCCTTTCCTAGTTTCTAGAGGTCACCCACCTTCCTTGGCTTGTGACCCCCCCGCTCCTTCATCCAGCAACACCACTCCGACTCCTGCTATGTGGCAGTCATGCCCTCTTACCTTCCTGCCTCCCTCTTTTACTTATAAGGACCCCCATCCTTGTGATTACATTGAGCCTGCCCAGATAATCCAGAATAATCTCCCAACTTCAAGATCTTCAGTTTAACCACATCTGCAAAGTCCCTTTTTCCATATCCTTATGTTCCAAGGATTACGATGCAGATAGTCTTGGAGGAGGTGGTGGGGGGGGCGGTCCATTATTCTGTCTACCACACTGCCTTTCCCGGAGAGTAGAAACAATGAATGATCTTAAAGATACACCTTTTCTAGCTCTTTTTGAAAAGAATAAAGAGAAATAATTTTTTCACTTGTAAAAGAAATGTAAATGGGAAAATTGAAAACTGATTTCAGTTTCCAGAGGAACATGTTTTATAGTATTATTAGAAGGTTTTTAATTATATAGTAGTTAAAAATTTTTGCAGCTGACATCCTTAAGAAAGTTACTTCTAGCATCTATAGAAGTAATTTTTTATCATGGAAAAGAGGTAGGTATAAGCTCAAATATAAGATTTGTCATAGATTGGTTTCTAAGAGATGATTAAATAGACATCTAAAACAAATAAAAGAACTATCTAAAATAAAAGAACACTGTCTGAAAAATAGCAGCATTTTCCATTTTTAATGAATTTGCCTTTAGAATGACCCTCCAGCAAGGAGAAAATAGAAGACCATAGATGTACTGGTGTTGCTCAGAAATGCAAGATTGTATATGTTACTAAATAAAGTCCTTTACAGCTTGCACAGTGAAAACACGACTCTTTTATTTTATTTTTTTTAAGTCAGCATGTAGAATTAAATCTTGTGTGGTCTCAAATACTTTATATTACTAAAGAATGCTGTTTTTCAAATCATTCCTCTGGCTATGTTAGGATAGTTTCTGAGCCCTGGCAATTTTTAGAGAATATTACAAAGTTTGAGAACATCTTGCCTGTGTTTAAACTAAACAAAGGAAATGGTATGTGTGTGTGTATATATGTATATATACACACACACATATACACACTCACACACACAAATGTGTATATATATACAAAAACACACACAAAGATATATCCAGATCTTTCCAGAATAAAAGCTCCAGATTTGATTTCTGTTTTTCTCCCAACAAAGCTTCAGCCTAGTTGCCATGTTCTGCAATCAGGCACACAGTGAACCAGATAGACACCCATCTAATTTGGATGCAGTAAGAGCTTATTAGACTGTAGCCTAGAGGTAATAAACTTGGCTTCACACCAGGCCAAGCGTTGTATTTTGTTTGGCCTGATTAATAATTTAAAGAACTGAGCCTTCATTTAAAAGTTTGGAGATTTTATTTTAAAAATCGGAGTGTCTGGCTTTTCTGGAGAAAAAACGTCTGCTGATGTGGCAGCACTGGAACCTCATTGCCCATAAAGGCAATGATTGGCTTGGGTTGAGCACGTTGCCCTTTAAAACATGGGGCATGGATCGACCAGTTCTCTCTGGTTTCTGGACCCTGTAAGTCACACAGTATGTCTTATGCATGAACATCCAGGCATTTACTTGCCCTGCGTTATGGTTTGGGATTTCCAAACTTGTTTAGTCTTTTACTTCTTAAGCAGGTCTATCACTTTTTCTACCCTGTCTCCCATGGGCCTCTCCTCCTTTCTCTGCCTATTCCAGTCACATGGAGCTCCTCCTAGTCACTTAACATAACTTGCTCTTTCATGCCTCTATACTTTGTACAAATTTGCCTGGAATCCCGTTTCCCTCATCTCTGCCTGGCAGATCCCTCCTGCTCAGTCTTAGAGACTCAGTTTGGGAGAAGCCTTCTCTAACTGCTTTGGGCACTCATTCTGTCCTCCCAAGCCTTCCTTAGTATTTTGGCACAGGCAGCTTCAGGTGAGCACACACATAAGCCCTCTGCTCTGTCAGCTACTTTGTTCATATCTTACCCTGTCCTCATGTCACCGGCCAACTAGTTCTTCTTGCCCGCTGCCCTAAAAGAACCAATGAGAACCGGTATTGCAGCAAAGAAAGAGTTTAGTAATCGCAGGGCTGGCCAAGCAATTACAAGGAGAAATTTCTCAAATCCGTCTCCCTGATAATTCAGAAGCTAAGGTTTGAAAGGGTACTCTGGCTGACAGGGGGCTGGGGACCTAGAACAATTGATTGGCTGGGGTGAAATCACAACAGTGCCTGTAACTGTCTTCGTGTAGCTTAGTCGGTTCTCAGGACCAGGTGGTACTGAAATGCTGAATCTAAAAAATATCGCAGTGACCCAGTTCTTTAGTTTTCATAATAGTGAGGTTATCTATAGGAGTAGTAGAGGAGGTTATAAATGTCGTGGCCCCAGTTATGTGACTCTGGGTCAGTTAACAACTTGTAGGAAAACACATTAAGCAATGGCAGGTCATTGTTTATGCCTTTTATTTGTATTTTTATTTATTTTTATTTTTTGAGACGGAGCCTCGCTCTGTCACCCAGGCTGGAGTGCAGTGGCGCCATCTCGGCTCACTGCAAGTTCTGCCTCCTGGGTTCATGCCATTCTCTTGCCTCAGCCTCCCAAGTAGCTGAGACTACAGGCGCTCTCCACCACGCCCAGCTAGTTTTTTCTATTGTTGGTAGAGACGAGGTTTTATCGTGTTAGCCAGGATGGTCTCGATTTCCTGACCTCATGATCTGCCCTCCTTGGCCTCCCAAAGTGCTAGGATTATAGGTGTGAGCCACTGCGCCCGGCCTAACTACGCCTATTCTTTAGCAAAGTTCAAGTCCCTGCCATAATTTCACCCGTGTCTTAAGAATGTGGCTTCAATCTCTGGACAGTGTGTGTGGGCATGGTGGGATAGGGCAGAGGCGGGGACGAGTTAGCTTTCCTTACCTCCAAGTTTAACTATAAACTAAATTCCTCTCATAGTTATCTTGGCCTCTGTGCTAGAATAAATAAAAAAACAATTTAGCCTGTGAGGTTAGAAGCAAGGTGAAGTTAACCCTGTCAGAATTCTCTCATTATTTATAATTCTGCAAAGGTAGTTTCACTCAGGGCCCATCTCAGCTTCACTGCTCCACAAAAAAGGTGTTCCCTGATAGTACTGGTTAAAATTAATTTTCCTCTCCTCTGCATTTCTGAGGTAGTGGTGCTCAACTTGATTGATTATCATAACAACCTGGCAGACTTAAATGCAGATTCCTGGGCCCTGCCTCTGCTGAGATGAGTCTACATTAGCATTTCTGATATTATGGCACAGCACATAATTCTGACATAGCACATATTCTGACATAGCACATATTCTGACATAGCACAGCAGTTAAGGGGTGAGGTTTCTATATTTCTTTTCTTTTCTTTTCTTTCTTTCTTTCTTTTTTTTTTTTTTCTGAGACAGGGTCTGACCCTGTCCTTTGTCACCCAGGCTGGAGTACAGTGGGGTGATCTCAGCTCACTGCAACCTCTGCCTCCCAGGCTCAAGTGATCCTCAAGCCTCTCGAGTAGCTGGGACCACAGGTGCATGCCACCACGCCCAGTTAATTTTTGTATTTTTAAATTCTTTTGTAGAGATGGGGGTCTTACCTTATTGCCCAGGCTGGTCTTGAACTTCTGGGCCCAAGTGCTTGGTCCGCCCTAGCCTCTCAAAGTGTTGGGGATTACAGGACTGAGCCACCGTGCCTGGTGTTTCTTAAAACCACTTCAGACAGTTTCATAAGTAGTCCTTCACAATTTATCATTTATTATTGTTTTATTTTTATGTTGCTTATTTCATGTGTTGTGATCTTTTCTCTCCAGTGGTTGTAAAACTGTAACCACCTAATGGGTTCTTCTTGCCTGCTGCCCAGAGACAGCTGACTTATTGCAGGAGCATTGCAATGGAGTTGAATTCATACAGAGGTGGGATTTCAGGAGCTAGGGCTTTTCAAAGGTAGTCTAGGGGAAGTAGTGCAGTGGCTGCTGATTGGATGGTGGGTACAATCATAGGGGTGTTGGAAATGGTTCTTCTGCATGCCGAAACCCTTCTGGGTGGGGCCACAGGAGCAGTGGGTAGGTCCAGGTTGGAGCCAAAGGCAGAGATGTCAGACATGTAAAAACCCTGAAAAGATATCTCAAAAGGCCAGTCTTAGATTCTACAATAGTTATGTTATTTGCAGGAGTAATTGGGGAAGTTGTATATCTTGTTACCTCTGGAATAAAGACTGGCAATCATTTATGTATACACCTTAGCAGAATTCAGGCTCCTGTCCTCCTCCTAGCCTGGTGGTCTCTCATTAGCTTTACAAGGGCAGTTGAGTTTTGGGGAAGGGCTGTTATCATTTAAACCATAAACTAAATGTCACCCAAAGCTAGTCTAGTAATAATTAAAGGCAGCGTGATTGCTTGAAGGCTAAAGGCAGGAGGGCAGTTGGCTAGATCAGATCTCCCCTACTGCCGTAATTTTCTCACTGACGCAACTTTTGCAAAGGTGGTTTCAACCCACTCATGTCCTACACAGTGCCTAATACATTGATGCCTATCCAGCAGCCATAAAAAATATTGATTAGTTGATTGACAAGAAAATTTTCCTTTTCTCATAACCAGATTTTGCTCTCTTCTGAAAGAATAGTGGTTCTTTGCAGCAAATAAGTAAGTATACAGTAATGAATTATGCTCTGAGCTCTTGGATCATCCTGGAACTCAGTCAATGCCTATTTAAAACTTGGCTATTCTGGGAGGATGATATATTCTCTGCTGACTTAGATTGTTCTTAGCAACTTTGTATTTTATCCTAGTGCAGAGATTCTTTTTGGTGTCTATGTGGGGAAGGGGGGTGCGCTAGAATCCTTAATGAGACTTTTCATGCTCTACAGCCCCCCTAGTCCCCATGAGAATCACAGCATTGTGACAAGAGATGCTACTGATTGGGAGTGTACTGGGAACAAAACAGAGTTAAATCAGAATAGCGGCTGTGAATCACTGTCCTAGAGAGAGTTTGCAAATGTGACCATTATGATTAGATAAATGAACCAGAGGCTGATTTTGAATGTCCTCAGCAAATCATAATTTCCAACTCTTAGTAACAGTTATATATTTAAATTCTTCATTATCACAATAGGATCATTGTTTGTAATCACAATAGAGATAAGAGGAAAATATATTTTAAACCACAACAATTTTTTTTTTTTTTCAAATCCTTGGTTGGATTACTTTATGTTTTGGAGCACTTGGGTTAAGTCACTATAAACCAAAAATAAAATTCTAAGACCTCCCAACCATCTGAATGAGCTTCCTCCTCAGCCAGGACGCTCTTCAAATTTAATCTGAGAGACTGGTTCAGGCCATGATGGGAAGTGGGGGTTGGACATGCCTCATTATATCCTCCAGCGTTAACATCAACACAGACCTTAAGTCTAATAAGAAGCATTTACAATCTATTCTCTCTGAAGCCTGCTACCTGAAGGCTTCATCTGCCTAATAAGAACTTTGGTCTCCACAATCCATTATCTTAACCCCAATATTTCCTTTCTATATTGATCCCAGGTCTTTAGATAAACTCAACCAATTGTCAACCAGAAAATTTTTAAATCTACCTGTAACCTGGA
>NW_012102743.1:824274-827763 GCF_000951045.1 Mandrillus leucophaeus | reverse complement strand
TTCTAAACATTACCACCCAATATTCCAGAGGCCATAAGATTCACAACTTCCCCAATTACTCTTAAAGGTAACATCACTGTTGTGAACCTAATATCACCTTTTGAGATGTCTTTTCAAGGTTCTGCATTTCTAACAGCCAGATGGTCCCACCTGGACCTGCCAACCAGTTCTGTGGCCCCCACCCAGGCACTGACTCTGTTATGGGATGGTCTTTGTTCTTCGAGCTCCCAAGATGGTGGTGGGTCACTCCCAAGACGATGGCAGCTGCTCCCAAGACAGGGCAGGCCTTTTGTTCTCTGACCTGGGGTTCTTGGCCTCACAGATTCCAAGGAACGGAATCTTGGGCCATGCAGTGAGTGTTATAGCTCTATTAGAAGCTGTGGGTCACAGAAGAGAACCGTGGAACCCAGCAACTAGTGTTCAGTTCGATTAGAACGAATCCGGGCACTTAGCTGTGCAGGAACAATGGCGAACCTTTAGGCCGATCGGGAGCAGCAATGGGCGCCTCACTGGACCAGCAAGTCAGCAGACACCTTGCCTGATCCAGAGGGGTGGAAGTCAAAGGCGAGTCTGCGACAGCGGCGAACAGCAGTGGTGGAGGATGAGCGAAAACTGAGCTCGAGCTGGAACAAACACAGACCAGAAGAGTGTGCAGTTGCAAGATTTAATAGAGTGAAAACAGAGCTCCTATACAATGAGAGGGGACCCAAAGTAGGTTGCTCCTCCCTGCTCGAATGCCAGGGTTTATATCTTGATCATTGTCCCACCCTCTGTGCTCTCAGGCGATATAGGATTTGACAATTTCTTTACCTCCTGCTTTTATCCTAATTTGTATTTTAGTGAGACCTGTTTACTACGTTATTGGTCAGGTGTGAGCTGAGTTACAAGTCCTGTGTTTTAAAGGTAGGTGCGGTCACCTTCCTCAGCTAGGCTTAGGAATTCTTAGTCGGCCTAGGAAATTCAGTTAGTCCTGTCTCTCAACTCAGCATAAGAGAACAGCTTTGACTCCGTATGACTTCATCCCCGAGCCAACCAATCAGCACTCCCAATTCATTGGCCCTCTACCCACCAAATTATCCTTTTAAACCCTGATCCCAGAGTTTCTGGGGGGACTAAGTAATAATAAAATTCCTGTCTCCTGCACAGTCAGTTCTGCGTGAATTACTCTTTCTCTATTGCAATTCCCCTGTCTTGATAAATTGCTAGTGTCTAGGCAGCAGGCAAGGTGAACCCATTGGGCAGTTACAAAGTTGGGGGCTCATCTGGGATTACCCTTGTGGCTCTGCCCATGGTTCAGTAGCCCTACCCGCCCCCAGCAATGGATACAGAGGCCAGCCCAAGCAGCTGCCTAGTTCTCTTGGACTGGGGGCTAACTCTGGTACTGTTTCTACTGGTGGGGTGCTGCCAACCCAACATGCAAGGATCTAATTGCAAAAGAGAAATAGTCCTGGGGAGACATCCCGTAATTGTATCCCCAACACAGGGTGTCTGTCTGCAGGTCCATTGCAGGGTGTCTGGGTGGGTGAGTATCCTAGGCACTGCCAATGCCTCCTTCCTTCTCCTGACTAGTTTTCTCGCCCCATGGTGGAGTGTCTGTCTGTAGCCTCCCTGCACAGGGTGTCTGTAGCTCCACCATGGGGTGTCTGTCCCGGTTTGGCTCCTGAGAGGCCTTGGTTGGCTCTCCCTCGATTATAAGAAGGGTATTGGTTCGGGAGACTTCTCCTCAATCAGGTAGATTTCGGGGAGATTTCTCACGTGGAGAATAGGAGGATAGTTGGGAAGGTATACTCTGGAATTCTTGGTTAGGGATCTTGATTTGGAAGGCCTTCTGCCCATCTTGTGTTTGTGTATGTATTTGTATATGTGGGGAATATCTCTGAAGGAATTGCCGATGGAAGTCTAACAGGCCTAACTCAGAGAACCCTCCTTATCTATCTGGTCACATTCAGTGAGTCCTGAAAGAAGTTTAACAGGCCTGATTGAGGGTGACAGCTCTTCATCTCGCCCAGAGACCACCCATTGAATTACCGGATGGAGGTCACCTCTCCCCACCTTGAGTGGATGAAAGACAACAGGGACCAATGGGAAAAAGTTTCAGCCTTGCCAGGTTGATGTTGGGTGCTGAGTGAGGTGACCAGTGTCCATTGTGTTATGTGTATTTTGCTTGCGCTGGGATGGGAAATGTTAATTTGGTTCCCTATGCAGCTCATCGGGCAGCATCTTGCATAATTGAGAAGCTTTTGCCTATGGTTTCACAAAACCAAAAAGGATGATTTTCCTTCGTAATGGAGCTTGGTCACCGACAGCTATGGCATGCTGAATGGGGCCATCAAAAGCCTCTCCATTATTCTGGAAACTGCAGAGAAAGGGGACCCAGAAACCTGCTATACCAGCAAAAAGAGTAAGAAATTCTTACTAGTCAAGTTTCTGGCCTGCCCCTCTTTCTCTCTCTTTCTCTGCATGTCGGATGATGGTAAATGATAAACATCACTGTGTCTCCTCTGCAAGGGTTTGATTAATAGTAAAAAAAGGATTTGCGAGACTAGTCTTAAGCTATAGCAAATCTGGTGCACTTTGTGTTAAGAATTTGTCTTTCTGTAATGGAGAGGAGGGTATCCCAGGATAGAACGTGGGCTTAGGATCCCTGTAAGCCGGCTTTTCAAGCCAGCCTGGCAGGCTGGTCTGTTACAGACTTTGCTGTGAGTCCCTGAAACCAATACCAGATGAAATTTTTGTCTTGTTTTGTGTCCTTAAGAAGTTAACCTTGTGACCATGTAAGGATACTTTATCTTGGTCTCCACTATCCAGAGGACGGGAATATTGGGGTTCATGTCACAGCCCTAAAAATTACCTTGAGCAGTTAAGTCTTTGCGAGCTTGAAATTGGCTGCTCTAGACTTCTTCTGGGAAAAAGGATAGAAACTGCTCAATGCTGTGTAGTTTAGTAGCTAAGGCTTTAGCTTTTGACAACGGTGGCCCAGGTTCAATTCTTGGCTTCTGAATGATTCCTTTCTGGTTATTTGTGTAACTTTGTCATGTATTGAGGTTCCCTCCCTCTCCCCATGGATAGCTTCTGATTTCCGGTCTTGAATTTTCCTTTCTCTGAACTAACCTTGGGAAGATTCAAAATCTTGTTAAAAAACAAAAAGAAAGAAAGAAAGAAAAGAAAAAATAAAAAAAGAAACTGCTTACCATCTCTCTGAAACACCTTATGAGTTAATGGTTAAGTTATAATCTTAGTTCCTTAGTTAAGACTTACTATTTCATGTGGGAGGTTACCTGGGGTAGAATTCAAAGGCCGGAAATATCGGCTGTCCTAGCTAGAGTCTAGTAATAAGACATTTAAAAAAGATTTTATTTTAACAAAAAAACTCTGTGGTTAAAACTGGCTTGATTAAAAATAGATATTCAGGCCGGGCGCGGTGGCTCACGCCTGTAATCCCAGCACTTTGGGAGGCCGAGGCGGGCGGATCACGAGGTCAGGAGATCG
>NW_012102743.1:820534-822433 GCF_000951045.1 Mandrillus leucophaeus | reverse complement strand
GCAGTCCTCCCACCTCGCTTCCCGCTTCAAATTGTCACACCTTTGTGGACCAAACCAATGTGTAGCTTAAATGTATTTGATTGAAGTCTCATGTCTCCCTAAAATGTATAACATCAAGCTGCACTCCAACCACCTGTTCTCAGGATCTCATGTTCTCAGTATCATAGGCCATGGTCACTCCTATTTGGCTCAGAATAAATTTCTTCAAATATTTTACAGCGTTTGACTATTTTTGTTGACATCATTCAAATTTACTCTGAAGAAAACCTTGGAGGATCATTCTAGATTTCTCCCTTCTCAACCACTCCTAAGAGAGAATTAAGCCCTCCTGCCCTAAGGCATCCACTGTATGTAATAACTAACTTATTTCCCAGTATCTTCTAAAATGCCAGCTTTCTACTTGGGAAAAATAACAAGAGTCACTGAAATAATTTTCTCTAAAGCTCCAATCTCTCCTGTGATTGAGAAAAGCTAAATTACCTAGATTCCAGTGGTTTTCTAACATTGGCGTGCATCAGAATTACCTGGACGTTTTTTAAAACATAGATTTCCAGGCCCTGTCCCTGTTCAGTAGGTCCGGGATAAAGCCCCCAAATTTGCAATTCTAATGATCACTAGGTCCCAAGTATTTCTAATGCTGCTGGGCCAGGGACCATAATTTAGGAACCACTGATCTAGACCAATTCTTACATTGCTTACAAAGGTCACGCCAGTCAATAAGAAACTCATTTTGCATCATGTCTCAGTACACTTAGGAGCACACACACACACAACACACACACACACCCCTGAAACAGTTTTGAAACTGCCTTTGCAAAATTATAACTAAGGAAATTATGACAGTGAGACACATCAGGCCTAACCAACTTCATCTTGCTTGTAACCTTTAAACTGTCCTTGTCCATTCCTGGGTGTAGGCCAAACTAGCCTTGGGAAGGAATTTAGTTTATAGTTTAAGTAATAACCCTTCCCAAAGCTAAACTGTTCTTGTAAAATGAATGAAAGGCCATCAGCCACCAAGTTAGAATGAGAGGGGCTGGAGTTCTAAACATTACCACCCAATATTCCAGAGGCCATAAGATTCACAACTTCCCCAATTACTCTTAAAGGTAACATCACTGTTGTGAACCTAATATCACCTTTTGAGATGTCTTTTCAAGGTTCTGCATTTCTAACAGCCAGATGGTCCCACCTGGACCTGCCAACCAGTTCTGTGGCCCCCACCCAGGCACTGACTCTGTTATGGGATGGTCTTTGTTCTTCGAGCTCCCAAGATGGTGGTGGGTCACTCCCAAGACGATGGCAGCTGCTCCCAAGACAGGGCAGGCCTTTTGTTCTCTGACCTGGGGTTCTTGGCCTCACAGATTCCAAGGAACGGAATCTTCGGCCATGCAGTGAGTGTTATAGCTCTATTAGAAGCTGTGGGTCACAGAAGAGAACCGTGGAACCCAGCAACTAGTGTTCAGTTCGATTAGAACGAATCCGGGCACTTAGCTGTGCAGGAACAATGGCGAACCTTTAGGCCGATCGGGAGCAGCAATGGGCGCCTCACTGGATCAGCAAGTCAGCAGACACCTTGCCTGATCCAGAGGGGTGGAAGTCAAAGGCGAGTCTGCGACAGCGGCGAATAGCAGTGGTGGAGGATGAGCGAAAACTGAGCTCGAGCTGGAACAAACACAGACCAGAAGAGTGTGCAGTTGCAAGATTTAATAGAGTGAAAACAGAGCTCCTATACAATGAGAGGGGACCCAAAGTAGGTTGCTCCTCCCTGCTCGAATGCCAGGGTTTATATCTTGATCATTGTCCCACCCTCTGTGCTCTCAGGCGATATAGGATTTGACAATTTCTTTACCTCCTGCTTTTATCCTAATTTGTATTTTAGTGAGACCTGTTTACTAC
>NW_012102743.1:812719-817934 GCF_000951045.1 Mandrillus leucophaeus | reverse complement strand
GAGACTCTGTCTCAAAAAAAAAAAAAAAAAAAATAGATATTCAAGCTATATATATTTAAAAGACCCTTATTGTTTATTTTCTTGAATCATGTTTTTCTTCTAAAAAAAGGAAAAAAAAAGTTTTTCTTCTCAGTCAACCGACCTGTTTTTCTTCATTTTGTCTTCTTGCCACTGTTGATGCCCACATGAGAAAACGTAAGATAATTACTAACAGCCTGGGCTACCTGGGGAAAAATAGGAGGTACCATGGACCCCATCTGGGAAAAACTTCTGTTTTCCCATGGAACCCCAGGAATTGAAAGAAAATAAATCCCTCTCAAAATCTAAGGCTCTGTTCTCTTTTGCACTGTGTTAGCTGATGGTTTTGACTTTTGGGGGGTATCAAAAATTACTTTGCATTGCGTTAGCTGATGATTTTGACATTTGGGGATATCAAATTACTTTGCATTTTAGCCTTTTGTGTGTATCCTTTAAGGGATGGCTGAGGCAGTTATGGAGAAATACTTGGCTCTTTGCATATTTGGATCAGAGAAGCATGCTCTTGGCCACCTGGAAGATATGGTAACATCACAACCACCCCAAATGAGAGATAAGACTCCCATGGGGGATGGGGTGATTACAAAATGGGCTGATTATCTTTGAATTGCCTTGCAATAAAATGCATGGTAGAAGCACAGCACTATCTTCTCCCTTAGTATTCCCCTCCTTTTTGGGGATCCATGATCCAGTATAAAATGGCACCCTTAATTTGGGGGAGTTGTTTTTGCCTTCCAGCTGTGCCTGCTTATTAGGTTCTAGAAATTGCAAGCTTTCCTGGTTCTGTTCCTCCAAGGGCTCCACCCTGAAGTCAGTAATCCAATTAAGAAACTGGCAAATGGAAAATCTTACAACTGCTGGATCTTCTGTCTATCTGTCTGTGTATTTATATGTGTTGAGTGTGTGTGATGTTTATATAGAAGAAATCTGATTAATTGGCTTAGAAAAATAAGCACTTAAATAATATTTTTTCAGAAAAATAGAAACATTAGAACAATGCCTTTTTGTTCACGTGACTTTAGTAATCATTTGGAAATAAAGACAGCTTTAAAGATGATTGGTAAAATAAAAATATCTTCACAATTTGGACATTTGACTTAAATTAAGGTAAAATACCAAATTTGCTAAATGCTTGAAGGTCATAAACTGCTTCTTTGACTTTTGAAAATTGTTCAATTTATCTACTTTGAAGCATTAATTTCTAGATAAGGCCTGGGGACATGTGGAGAAAAATTGCTTACTTATCAGGTATTTCACCAAAAATAAAATTTGCTAAGAGCTAACATTGTAACATGTCATTAAGACTACTAAGAAAACCAGTTTTACGTACAAGGTGTATAAGAAAAGTAAAATGTGTTTTTGTAAAAAAAAAAGTATAAGAGGGCATGGAAAGATAGTTTTTGTTAAAGGAAATGTAATTTTGTCAGAGGGTTTTAAAGATTATCTTACCGTAAAAGAGTAATGGGACAAAACTTAAGGCTTAAGCGAATTGAACAGGTTTCATGAAGGACTGCTCTTGTAAAAAAAGTTCTGTGGGTATAAGCAAGTTGGCTAAGATATAATGGTGATTAATTTTTTTTTTCTGTAGGTTAAACATTAGAATAAAAGCACACTGATACAGGGCCAGAATCTGGACCCATGTGTCCAAATAACAGGGTTTTCTTAGAAAATTAATTTGCTGGTTAATAAAAAAATTACAAAGTATTCTAAAAAAAAGTTTACGAAAATCTTACCTTATGGTCAAACTAATTAAAACTGGATAGATTATAAAATATGTTTTTAAAACTAGCTTTAGCATTTAAGATGCACTAAGGTAAACATAAAATTTTGTTTCTTCTTTTTTTAAAAAAAATGATTTTTAAGTAATACTAAGAAATGCTGAAAGATTTTTGTTTGTCTTTTAAGTAAATTACAAAAAAAAGTGGGAATTGGAGAGAGAAGAGACAGACTCAGTTAGCCTTATGCTATCTTATTGGGTCTTGTTTGGAAAACTGAGTCTGCCATCTAGCAGAGTAAAGGGTTTTCTCTTTTAAAACTTTTGAATTATCATTTTGGCTAAATAAATGACTTATGGTAACCTGGGATTCTATTTTGTGATATCCAGTGTTTTAAACCTTTGATATTTGACAAACCTTCAGAGATCAAATTCTAAGTTATTAACATAATAATAATAATAATTGGGTCCCCTAAGTCCAAAAAGACCTATTCATTTTATTTAATGTATTAAAATCATGCAGGAAACTGTCAAATATAAAAAGGTGTTTAATTTTGGGTTATGTTGATACAAATATGTTATTAGTATCTGTTTCAGAATTGTATAAGATTCCTATAATTCTGGTATGCCTCAGTATGTGTTATCAGTAATAATGATAATTTTTATGTTAAATTCTTGTGTGCCACAGAGGTAATACATTTCCTTGTCAATTGTGTCTTTGTGGCTGCCCTGAAATGTTTTTGTCATCCACAGACAATTGTTGTCTTATTTGGTTCTCTTTACAGATAGTTTTATAATCAGGTATAAAACTTTTGCAGGTGCTCTTGAATGCAAGTTTCTGATAACTTTGGAGATTATGACATTAGAATAAAATAAGAAACTTTCAGGACTCTCATGGAGAGGTGAAGTGATCATGAATATCAAACACAACACGAGTTAACTGAATGGACTAAGCTAATAAAAAACTGAAGTAATATTTTTTTTGACTTTTTGCTTAAAACATTGCTGATCCTTTTTGTTCTCCAGAGCCAAGAAGACTTTTCTTTTGAGCTATTTACTGCTTTTGACAATTGAGTAAAACATACTCCTGTGAATAAAATTTGGGGCACGTTTGTTTCACTCTATCTGATTTCTCCAGAATTTGAAACTATTTGTGAGTATTCTTAACTTATGGCAATATAGTTATTTGCATAAGTGTATTAAGAATGTTTTCTTTTGAAGAAACTGGTTGTTTCACCAAGGCTTTTACTGGAATGGCGTGCTTTCCTTTAAGAAATCAAACTTGACTTATAGAGCCAATAAAAGCTCCTTGGGAAACCTGGCCTCGTACCTTGTCTACACAGTCCCTGTACAGGAACTCTTGTAACCACCCAAGGGGTTGTAACCACCTTGCCCACTGCCTAGACAGAGTCGATTCATCAAGACATGATAATTTCAATAAAGAAAGAGTAATTCATGCAGAGCCAGCTGTGCAGGAGACTGGAGTTTTATTATTGCTCAAATCAGTCTCCCAGAGCATTTAAGGATAACTTGGTGGGTGGGGGGAAGCCAGTGAGCCAAGAGTGCTTATTGGTCAGAGGTGAAATCGTAGGGAGTCAAAGCTGTCTTCTTGTGTTCAGTCAGTTCCTGGGTTGGAGTCACAGATCAGATCAGCCAGTTTGTTGATCTGGGTGGAGCCAACTGATCCATCAAGTGCAGGGTCTGAAAAATGTCTCAAGCACTGATCTTAGGAGCAGTTTAGGGAGGGTCAGAATCTTGTAGTCTCCAGCTGTATGACTCCTAAACCACAATTTCTAATCTTGTGACTAATGTTAGTCCTACAAAAGCAATGTAGTCCCCAGGCAAGAAGAAGGTTTGCTTTGGGAAAGGGCTATTACCATCTTTGTTTAAACTATAAATTATAAGTTTTTCCCAAAGTTAGTTAAGCCTAAGTGCAGGAATAAACAAGGATAGCTTGGAGTTAGAAGCAAGATGCAGTTGGTTAAGTTAGGTCTCTTTCACTGTCTCAGTCATAACTTTGCAAAAGTGGTTTTGTCCTGACCTATGGCAAGTAAAGAATGTCGCTTTCTAACAGGTCCAGGAGCCCCACGTTATCTTGAGACTTTCAGAGGAATTTACCCAACTTGTAGGTATTTGAGTGTACAAACCCATGGCTGGGCTCATCTGAAAACAGTCTTATCTGAAATTCCTTATGGAACAGAGTTCCATCAAAGCCAGTTTAAAAAGCCTATATGAAAAATAATTATTCTTGCTGCACTTATGCAAATAATCAGGCCAAGTATAATAAAGCAAATTGATCTTACCATGATTTGCCTTTAGTAAAAATGAAAAACTGGAGAGAGAAAAATCATGTTTTAAAAACTATAGTATACTTGTTGTTAGATGTTCTTAAGTTTTTCTTTTTTTCTGCAATTTAGACTAAATCCTGATTTTTTTGTGGGCTACAGGTCCCTAAACTAATGTTTTCAAATCTTTACTTTTAAAACTGGGAATTGCACTTTTTTATCCTAGAACTCATTATTGACTTTGTAGGACACTGTCCACTTAAATGCTGTACTGAAAGGCATTAGTGTAGATAACAATACTGACACCTTTGTCATGCAAGACTTGGAACCCCAGCTAGGCCTCCATGAGTATGCTTAGACAGTTGCAAAGCAGTTCTACTCTCCTCCCCTTGGGGTCAACACCTACCATCACTAAAACAATTTAATTAGTTACAGTTTGTTTTCTTTTCTGTATTGTTTGTTTTTCTTTCCCTTTCTAATTTAAAAGAATGTGTGTAACACTCCATCTTAGACAATGTGATAACCATGAAGTCTTTGTGTGAGAAAAGAAGAAGAAAAGATAATTCATAATGAAGATCAATAGGGGTCTTCTCTGGTGCCCTTCAGTTAATTACTGTCTTTTACAAAACAATGTAGGTAAGAAAAAAAGTTAATCTACAACAGAGAAACAAAAATCACACTGGCCTAGGTGACAGCTGCCTACTTATGTTGACTCAGGTACCACAATCACATTCCCTTAAGGCTCAGATATTTTAAAGTTCCAACAGCTTAGATTTTAAATGACTTATTTTTACAGAGGAAGGATTCTGAGCATATTATAAGGTAATAACATGCAAGTGGACTTTCAGCCTAGTTCAAAGGAAAACTGGGCCTGATTCATAAAGAAGGAAAATTGAGGATAAAGAACTGTAGGGAAAAAAAATTACCACTGTAGGTGTATGACAGACATTTAGACTACAAGGAAGCCTGTTTAATGACCCAAAGTCTTGGAAGGGGGTAGGGGAAGGTGGTAATCAGGGAGAAAAGGCTCATGTTATTGTAGTGGACTTGGAAATGGAAAAACTATGGATGAAAATGTCAGGCTGGGCGCGGTGGCTCAAGCCTGTAATCCCAGCACTTTGGGAGGCCGAGACGGGCAGATCACGAGGTCAGGAGATCGAGACCATCCTGGCTAACACGG
>NW_012102743.1:806850-812624 GCF_000951045.1 Mandrillus leucophaeus | reverse complement strand
ACTGCACACCAGCCTGGGTGACAGAGCGAGACTCCGTCTCAAAAAAAAAAAAAAAAGGAAAATGTCAGTAGGATGGGCACCACAGTTACTCCAGAAGTGATGTCAGGAGCCATGCTAAGAGATGGGAACAGATTGACTCCAGGATTCACTAATGAGGACTGTCTGAAGACTGATAATTTGTTTGGGGTAATTCACCATCTGTACTTGTTCATCAGGCTAATATGTCTTGGGCAGTATAGTTACTTAGGAAAGAGAGTTTCTGGTTTGTGTGAACTGACCTGCTCCAGCCCATGAGAGGTGATGAACTGACACTGTTATTGAAAAGCCAGGGGTTCAATCTAGGTCCCATTACTTGCCACACAGAAAGTCACTCACTGAGACAACAAGTATTGACAGAGAAGAAGGCTTTAATCGGTTGCTGTAGCCAAGGAGATGGAAGATCATTCTTAAATCTGTCTCTCTGACTAAAATTGGGGGCCTTTATATAGTGGAGGAAGTGATGTAGCTATATGGCGGGAGGAATTAGAGAGGGTTAGGAAGCAATCATGATGAGTGAAGAATCTGGTGCCTCATTGTCTGGATGTAGTGAGCTGATGGATTTCAGTTCCTGAGGAAGGAACTCAGATGTGACAAATGTAAATTTCAAGGTTTAAGGACCAGGAGGGTCAATTTATATGTTTATTCAAAAAGCCTTAAATATCATTTCTGTGGGACAATTGGGCTGTTTTCAACACCTGAATCCATAGTTTCTGATTCTCAATTTTTTGTGTGTGCATTATTGTTGTTGTTTATTGCTTTTTATCAAGTGGGTTTTTGTATGTAAAAATACTTATTTGTTTTGATTGCATTGAATTGGTTGTACAATTGATCATAAGATATTTTATCAACATAATAACAGATTTTGGGGAAAGAAAAATACTGCATGACATGCATGTACATTTCTCTTTCACATTTAAAAAATACTGTGTACTACAGGATCACAGTTAAGGTTTGCATTTAATACTTTTATACATTTATAGTCTAAAGATTCTTCTAGGTCACTTTTTGTCATTGACAAGCTTGCACAACATCACGGTGACACTGACATCACAAGATATGATGGCTGAGCAAGATTGGGTATGAAGAATGACCCCCTAGGATGACTTTTATGTGACTGAATGGAGGGTGATGTCTTTCAGTTGCTATATGGAGCCATGGAACAGATTTGTGGAACAAGATCATGAGATGAGTTTTGGATATGTGGAAGCATTTTGAAACATTTCTTTGAGAAATTCAAATGGAGCTATCCAAGCACGCCTGTAATCCAAGCACTTTGGGAAGCTAAGGCAGGTGGATTGCTTGAGCCCAGGAGTTTGAGACCAGCTTGGGCAACATGAAGAAACCCTATCTCCACAAAAAATGCAAAAATTAGCTGAGTGTGGTGGCACACACTCAAGAGGCTGAGGTGGGAGGATGGGCCCGGGAGGTGAGGTTGCAGTGAGCCAAAATCGTGCCATGGCACTCCAGCTTGGGTGACAGAGAAAGACCCTGTCTCAAAGAAAAAAAAAAAGCCATTGGATAAAAGTCTGGAATTGAGTGGCAAGGTCTGTAAATCTGAGTTACCTCTGTAGGGTGGGACTTAACATCATAAAATGATATTTAATAAAGTTTGGCAGTGGAGAGGATCCAAAGTATTAGGGTATGGATAAGGTTTAGAGGCTGGAACGATGGTAATCCATGTTATGCAGTGGTGAAACAGTAGATAAAACTACCTTCTGCAAAAACTTGGGAGAAGTATCATATATCTAATAAAGTTTAGCTTTAGACAACAAGACAGAAAAATAGAATATTAAAAGCTTATGTGGGTTCCTACTGGATGTATTTGCCAGACATTATTAGGAAAAGATGAACTCAGAAAATAATTACTGTGTTTGGAATCAGGAATGAAAAGGAGGACAGAAAATGCTGAAATTCAGGGACTTATTCTTCGAAGAAGCAATGGCTTTTCAACTTCAACTTGAAAAAGCTAATATTAAGAAGGCTTCTGAATAACGAAAGCTGATTAAAACTAAGCTTTGTGTCAAGGGTCAAACTCGCTGATATTAAAACAACTGAATGAAATAAGATGTTTCAGAGTAAGCATCCGGCCACATTTGTCCAGCCCAGTAAATAAATACCTTTAGTGACTCAGAAAAAAGAGATTAAATATAAGGCAATCCCTCTGCAGCCTTATAAAGAGCAGGTATGCACAATTAATTTGTGAGAGAGCATTTTGAATGTAAGAGAGCAAATACATAGGCATTCTGAGTACCCTAAGGAGAAAAGTAAAAACTAGGGATATAGAACTGACAGGAGTCAGAACATAAGGGGCCTGTTTAAAGGAGTTGATAAGCTGGGCATAATGGCTCACACCTGTAATCCGCCTTCGAGCAATCCCTCAAGGAGAATTACCTGAGCCCAGGAGTTCGAAACAAGCCTGGGCAACACAGAAAGACCTGCCCCAGCGCCTCACCCAAAACGCTGTCCATGGTGGGTACCCCTGTAGTTCTAGCTACATGAGGTGGGAGGATTGCTTTAGCCCAGAAGGTCGAGGCTGCAGTGAGCCAAGATTGTGTTGCTGTACTCCAGCCTGGGTGATAGGACAAGACCCTGTCTCTAATAAAAATAAATACATAGGCCAGGGGCAGTGGCTCATGCCTGTAATCCCGGCACTTTGGGAGGCCAAGGCAGGCAGATCACCTGAGGTTAGGAGTTCAAGACCAGCCTGGCCAATGTGGTGAAACCCCGTGTCTACTGAAAATATAAAATTAGCCAGGCGTGGTGGTGTGCGCCTGTAGTTCCAGCTACTCGGGAGGCTGAGGCAGGAGAATTGCTTGAACCTGGGAGGCAGAGGTTGCAGTGAGCCGAGATCATGCCACTGCACTCCAGCCTGGGGAACAGAGCAGGCCCCTTTTCAAAAAAAAAAAAAAAAAAAAAAAAGCGAAATACATAAAAAATTTAAAAAATAAAGTAGTGATCTGGCAAAGGAACCACATGGTCAACAAGAAGCCCATGACTAACTGAGACCTAACAATGACCCTGGGTCATCAACCTGCTATGGGCAGGAAGTAGCCTGAGAAACTTCTCAGTACTAAGGAGGAGCTTCTATCTAATTCCACTTCAAGTGTGGCTAAGGAGGGTGATGGAAAAGGAAGAACCTCCCAGAGGGTGAAGCCAAAGGTCAAGGTGGCAGTTTCAGAGGCTTATTCTGTGCCTTTCCACCAGAAAGACCTTAATGGTCAGAGAGCCAATGGGAGGCATTTTTTCAGCTACTGAGCATAGCCATCCTTAGGGGTGGCTATCATACACTTAGGGGCTGGGGAAATGAGCAGAGAGTATGTCTATGTGACTAACGGTGAGATGGACTTGATTTATAACTTCATTTATTCTTGAAGTGCTAAAGTGTGGTAGGCATGATGGCATTTTGGTTCCCTTAATATCTGTGTCAGCTCAGACTCTGTATGTCACAGACATGAGTATTCCCTCTGCTCTGTGAACAGTTATTCTGGAAAACAGCCAAATATGCACCTATACATTGGAATAATGCTCTACATAAATGAGGATGAACAAACCACAACTTCACACAACAATATTGTTGAGTTTCACAAACATAAAGTTGAATAACAAAAGCAAGATACAAAAGAGTACATAGTGTATGATTCCATTTATATAATAACTAGTTTATCATCATGGAAGTCAAGATAGGTAACCATTGTGGGGCTAGTAATTGAGAAGGGAAGAAATATGGGGTTTCTGAGAATGGCTGTAACATTCTTTCTCTTGATCTTAGTGTTGTTTACATTGTCATTCTCTGAAAATGCATCAATCTGTACACTTATGACTTTTTGGTATGTATGCTATACTATTAATATTTTTGTATAAGTCTTTGTGGGTGTATCTATATATATTATTTCTATATCTTCATTTCTTTTAGATAATTACCTGTAAGTAGGGCTATAAGGTCATAAGATATGTTTAATTTTTTTTTTTTTTTTTGAGACAGGGTTTCACTCTGTCACCTAGATTGAAGTGCTGTCAGTAGCACCATCTCAGCTCACTGCTTGACCTCCTGGGCACAAGCAATCCTCCCACTTCAGCTTCCCAAGCAGCTGGGACTACAGATGCACACTACCATGCCCAGCTAATTTTTTTATTTTTGGAGCTATAGTGTCTCCCTATGTTGCTTAGGCTGATCTCAAACTCTTGGACTCAAGCGATCCTCCTGCCTTAAAGCGCTGGAATTACAGGTTTGAGCCACCACACCTGGCCCTGTTTCATTTTTTGACTACTGAATTTCCTAAAGAAGTTGTAGCATTTTACACACCTACCAGGAGTAAATGAAAATTCCACTTGTTCTACATACTTGTCAACTCTTGTAATTGTATTCTTCATGTTTGCCATTCTGGTAGGTGGCCATGATTTTATCTCATTGTGGCTTTAATTTTTTACTTCCCTGATAGCTTATAATATCAAGTGCCTGTTCACCATTCTAAATACTTAGAACAGGGTCAGGCACAATGTTAGCATTCAATAGATATTTGTTTAATGAACAAGGGAATTAAATATCAGGGATTTCAACATTATACCTTTTATTAAGTATGTACCAAGCTCTAAACCACAATTAATAGCAGTATGCAAAATACGACTTTTCTTTATTTCTACATGTGAAGTTCCTAAAAGCAGAGCAGTATTAACTGTTCTCTTTTTATGCATAATAGAGCGGTTAAAAGACTAGGTTCTAGCAACAGACTCCTTGGCTGTCTCATTTATTATGTGTGTGATTTTAGGAAATTCAGAAAATTGTTTCGAGCCTCAGCCTCCTCATCTGTACAATTGCTGCCATAATAGAATCTACTTCATAGTGTTGTTTTGAGGATTGAGTGAGGCAATCTAAGCAATGTGTTTAGAACAGTGCCTGGCATGTAGTAAACTCTCAGTAAATGTTAGTTTTTATTATTTTCCAGATATTTTTTTAAAAAGCTTACAATTCTTTTCTATAAACTGTGCATATGAGTAACAAAAACATGGCTCCTTTTTACAGTTAAGAAATTGAAGCTCAAAGAGTTACTGGTTTTTGTTTTGTTTGTTTGTTAGAGGTGGAGTCTCGCTCTGTTGCCCAGGCTGGAGTGCAGTGGCAGGATCTCGGCTCTCTGCAAGCTCCGCCTCCGGGGTTCACGCCATTCTCCCGCCTCAGCCTCCCAAGTAGCTGGTACTACAGGCACACGCCACCACGCCCGACTAACTTTATTTTTGTATTTTTAGTAGAGACGGGGTTTCACCGTGTTAGCCAGGAATCTCATCTCCTGACCTCATGATCTGCCCTCCTCGGCCTCCCCAAGTGCTGGGATTACAGGCGTGAGCTACCACGCCCGGCCAGAGTTATTGTTTTATATTTACTCAGGGTGCCATTACTAACCCTTCCTAAAACGGAAATTTGTAGTAGGAGTTACTCCTCTTGAATAACATGGATAATTCAGTTGGTCAACTACTTGTTAAAGAAATGTGCCAATTAAAAAGTTCTTTGAATAGGTTCATCAATTGTAATAAATGTGCTACTCTGGTACGGAATGTTGATAATGGGGGTGTCAACCTAAATAACAAACATAGAAAGACTCTAAAAAAAAATGATATTGGCCAGGCACGGTGGCTCATGCCTGTAAACCCAGCACTTTGGGAGGCCAAGGCGGGCAGATTGTGAAGTCAGGAGATTGAGACCATCCTGGCTAACACGGTGAAATCTGTCTCTACTAAAAATA